>NC_058403.1:18059065-18153454 GCF_002201575.2 Neomonachus schauinslandi
ACCGTTATAACTGTCAGCATAAATCTTTAGGCTCTTTGAGTGAAATTAACTATTTATGAATGTTGAAAATCGTACTTTCTACCATGAGCTAACATGCCTTACTTTACAGCCTTGTAAATATAGAATTCCATCAAAGAAGTATTTACTGGGTATGAGTCAATTAGAATGCACTTCCTTCAGCGTACAGCAGAGAATGATTGCTAGCTCTTGAGAGGGGCACTGTGTCCCATTCCCTTGGTCCACCGCCAGGATATCTCTTACCCGAGCAAGAAAGGCATCTCTCACAAGTCTGGGAAAGGGTGCCATCAGACAGGATCACCGCTTACACTGTGCAGGTTGGACAGGACACGGTTGTAGGGGCATCCCTCAGACTCCCTCTCCTGTGTGCAGTGACAGGCCAACGTGCCCTATATGTGACTCACTCCCCAAAGAAAGCATCATGTGGGTTAATAAGGGCCTGGCCTTCATCGAAAGTAAAGGTGTTGTTTTCATCTCCACTTGTCCCCTCTTAATTGGTTCTGAGCTCAGGTGGAAAGAAAGGGATGTTATGGGTGGATGCTCAGAACACCCTGACACCAGCAGCGAAGGCTCCAGGCGAGTGTGAGCTCAGATTGTGTGCAGTTGCCAGAATGACTTGGCCTTTATAAAAATGCAAGAGCCGTAAAACTGTGGTTTCAGTATCTTTTCAAAAAATAACCTTTCTCATTTTACTTCCTTGTCCTCACTGAAAGCACTAGCAGTTTTTAAAAAATGAAATGTGATACTGACCCCCGATAGAGCAAACCCCAGGTTTTGTTGGAAAGCAAACAAAAACCTGCCCCAGCTATGCAGAAGAGCCTACCAGAAAATTTGCGAAGTGCGTACTGGGGAATGAAACCGGAGGGAGATTCATCCCCGTGCCTCCATGTCTATGTCCTCAGACCTGATGGGTCCAATTCCAAGCGCCACCCGGCCCCCTCCAGCAGCCTCACACAATGCTGTCTCCATAACCACAGTCCTAACAATTAGATGATAAAGTAGCGATCGAAGATTTGAAATAATCCTGTAAAGAGCAAAACGATTTTAAAAAAAAGTCTATTAAAAAGAAAGGCAGCATGACTCTTGGCTGTCTTGGTGGTGGGATCGCAAGTGAAGTATCATGATTTCTTTTGTTTTCTGCATTTTTTTTTTTTTGCACCGAATTTGTGTTATTCTTGTAATTACTACCAAATGTCACATTTTTATATAAAAGAGGAAGCACGGTGAAGTCCTCGCTTATGCTAGAGGGGTTAGGCTCTTTTTACTTATTTATTAAAGACTTATTTATTTATTTATTTATTTATTTATTTATTTGAGAGAGCGAAAGAAAGCACGAGCAGGGGAGCAGCAGAGGGAGAGGGAGAGGCAGACTCCCTGCTGAGCAGAGAACCTGACGAGGGGCCCAATCCCAGGACTCTGGGATCATGACCTGAGCCGAAGGCAGATGTTTTTTGTGTTTTTTTGGTTGTTTTTTTTTTTTAAGATTTTATTTATTTATCTGAGAGAGAGAATGGGAGACAGAGAGCATGAGAGGGGGGAGGGTCAGAGGGAGAAGCAGACCCCCCGCCGAGCAGGGAGTTAAAGGCAGATGTTTAACTGACTGAGCCACCCAGGTGCCCCCAGGCTCTCTTAAAGACAGGTTCGAAGAGAAGATTCCTCATAATCCTAAATACTTTGAAACTCCTTCAGTTTAACAGTAAAAGTACACGTCTCTCAACTAGCCCAAGAGAGGCAGTTTTTCCTCTAGTATGTGAAGGAACAAGCGTTTCCTCGCCTGAGAAATCACATGAGATAATTGATTGATGTTTAAGGGAGAGGAGTCATCAAAATTTTTATTCGTTTTTATTTTACTTTGCAGAGGACGTATAGTTTTATCTGCTTACGTTAATGGTCAGATACGCATTTTCCCTGTATTTATCGACCAGAGGAAACTTCCAGATAGATGCAGGTTAAAGCTGGCACCACGGTGTTAGTGCCACAGAGTGTGAGCTTCTTATTTTAATAGAATTCCAGACTTAAAGGAGAGTCTGAAAATATTGCATAAAACTTCTTTTTTTGAGAGTGACTTACAGACATATTGGCCCTTTACCCCTAAATTCTTCATGGTGTGTTTCCTCAAAACAAAGACACTTACTTACATATGCAAAATATTACTCAACACAGCATGCTTGCAGAGATTCTCTCTGCAATATGTAAGCTTGGTTTGTGGTCTACACTTTAGAAGGGTTTTTCCCTTCAGGATTGCTTAGACTGCCAACCACCCAGGCAGGACCAAGATTCCTAAGGTAGTTGGAAATAGGATCACAACACTGGCGCAAAAACTACAAGTAAACATGAAGAAGAAATGCTTTAATCTGTTTTTAGATGCCAGGGAGACGGACTGACTTTTATCTTGATTTCTGACTGATGCCATTGGTAGATCTAAGTTGTTTGATCTCTGTTGGTTGAAAGTCGAGAGGAAATTTGTCTACAATGAAAAGGGACTTCCTCATACCCTTAGTCGTAAGCTGGACAAGTGATACTTCAGGAGATGTGACTTGGGATAGGGAATATTCTCACAAGTGATGTGCAGTCATGTTTGTGTGTCCTCCAGGGACAGTCTGTTACCATGAATGGACAAAGCATGCTTCATTTAAAATCTGTGCCCCCAGAATCTACTAAAGAAAAATAAACCCAGATTCAAAGGTGAAGTCTGAATTTAGAGACTATGAGAGATTCTCAAGATCGGTAGTGTGGCTAAAAATGAGAGGACTGACCCAGTTTTCTGGAGGTCAAAATAAAAACTAGATTTGTGGAACAGCATTACTTGGTGCTAATATGTCTGTAATTTTTTTTTCCCAAGTTGGAAACGTGGCAGCATCCTCCACGGCTCTTTCTCTTTTGGCCGCTGAAGTATTCTAGTCCCTGCACCGCCGATGAGAAGGGGTATTTGGGATGACTAAGTATGCAGAGTCAGTCTGCTGGTCAACCATTTACATAGCTCAAAACCGAAAGACGTCTGCATTATCCAGTTTGACTCAGAATTGGTGAAACCTCATGACAGTTCACATAGCTATCATATTTATGTAAATCTTCCAGAGAAAGGCAAATCTAAAGACGTGGGGGAGGTGGGTGTTCAGAGGGGAAAATACTTTGAGGGTGGGCTGTCCAAATGGAGGTGACACGTAAGGCCTCCCTTAGAGTAGGGAGCAGTGCATGGTTGTGCAGCTGGGAACCACCTGGCTTTTCAGCCCTGCTCCTCCACTGTCAAGAAGCTCTGTGACCTTGGCCCATGGCGAAAGTCTCTTACCTTGGTTCCTTCTTATGAAAAAAAAGAAAAAAAGATAATCACTGAATCCATCAGTTTTCCAAATCTATCAAAAAAATGAGAAACAGGATGCTTGTGATGATAGATGTGTATATATTTCTATAATATCAGTCACTAATCAAATAGCCGTGTCAACCATAAAATAAAATTTTTCATGGAATAGTGAAAATGTTTGGAATAGGAATCAGCATCCTTGGGTTCAGATCCCAGTTCTGCCACTTGATAACTGTATTTCTCAAAAGGGATGTCCCCGTTTGCTCAACTGTCAATGGAGTAGGAATCCCACGGTAACGATTGTTGTGGGTATCAAATGAGCTAATGGACTTGAAAAAGCCACAGAAGTGGAAGGTGTCTTTGTACAGTTGATCTCATGCTTTCGCGATGTCATAGCGCCACACTATGGCTGTCCCATGAGTCACACACAGATCAAGACATCCCAGCCATGTGCAGTAATCACTTGAAGACCACATAGGTTCTCCCCCAAATCGGCATTTTAAACAGCTTCTGCTCCATTGATAGGGTGGCACCTGAGTGGCTCAGTCGGTTAAGCGTCCAACTCTTTTTTTTTTAATTCTTTATTTAAATTCAATTTAGTTAACATATAGTATATTATGAGTTTCAGGAGTAGAATTTAGTGCTTCATCAGTTGCGTATAGCACCCTGTGCTCATTACATCAAGTGCCCTCCTTAATGCCCATCACCCAGTTACCCCATCCCCCCACCCACCTTCTCTCCTCCGTTTGTTTCCTAGAGTTCAGCGTCTCTTATGGTTTGCCTCCCTCTCTATTTTCATCTTATTTTATTTTCCTTTCCCTTCCCATCTGTTCATCTGTTTTGTTTCTTAAATCAAGATGACTTGATTGACTAAAATCATATGGTATTTGTCTTTGACTAAAATCACATACGACTAAAATCATACGGTATTTGTCTTCCTCTGACTGACTTCTTTCACTTAGCATAATACCTTCTAGTTCCATCCACGTCATTGCAAATGACAAGATTTCATTCTTTTTGATTCCACTGTGTGTGTGTGTGTGTGTGTGTGTGTGTGTGTGTATACACACACCACCTCTTCTTTATCCATTCATCTATCGATGGACATCTGGGCTCTTTCCATATTTTGGCTCTTGTGGACATTGCTGCTATAAACATTGGGGTGCAGGTGCCCCTTTGGATCACTGTGTTTGTATCCTTTGGGTAAATCCCTAGTAGTGCAATTGCTGGGTCGTAGGGTAGCTCTATTTTCAACTTTTTGAGGAACCTCCATACTGTTTTCCAGAGTGGCTGCACCAGCTTGCCTTCCCACCCACAGTGTAGGAGGGTTCCCCTTTCTCCACATCCTCTCCAACATCTTTTGTTTCCTGTCTTGTTAATTTTAGCCATTCTGACTGGCATGAGGGGGTATCTCATTGTGGTTTTGATTTGTATTTCCCTGATGCCAAGTGATATTGAGCAATTTTTCATGTGTTTGTTGGCCATTTGTATGTCTTCTTTGCAGAAATGTCTGTTCATGTCTTCTGCCCATTTCTTGACTGGATTTTTTTGGTTTTGGGGTGTTGAGTTTGATAAGTTCTTTATAGATTTTGGATACTAGCCCTTTATCTGATACGTCATTTGCAAATATCTTCTCCCATTCTGTTGGTAGTCTTTTGGTTTTGTTGACTGTTTCCTTTGCTGTGCAGAAGCTTTTTATCTTGATGAAGTCCCAGTGGTTCATTTTTGCTTTTGTTTCCCTTGCTTTGGAGACATGTCTAGCCAGAAGTTGCTGCAGCTGAGGTCAAAGAGGTTGCTGCCTGTGTTCTCCTCTTGGATTTTGATGGATTCCTATCTCACATTTAGATCTTTCACCCATTTTGAGTTTATGTTTGTATATGGCATAAGAAAGTGGTCCACATTCATTCTTCCACATGTGGTTGTCCAATTTTCCCAACACCTTTTGTTGAAGAGACTGGCTTTTTTCCATTGGATATTCTTTCCTGCTTTGTCGAAGATTATTTGACCATAGAGTTGAGGGTCCATTTTTGGGTTCTCTGTTCTGTTCCATTGATCTATGTGTCTGTTTTTGTGCCAGTACCATACTGTCCTGATGATTACAGCTTTGTAATACAGCTTCAGTGTCCGACTTTTAATTTCAGCTCAGGTCATGATCTCAGCGTCCTGGGGTCAAGCTCTGCGTCAGGCTCCACGGTCAGTGGGGAGTCTGCTTGAGGATTCTCTGTCTCCCTCTGCCCCTCCCCCCATCATGCTCACTCTCTCTCTCCCCCCCCAGAATAAATAAATAAATCTTAAAAAAAAAAATCTCCCTCTGCCCCTCACCCCTTCTTTCTCTTTTCCCCACCAAAAAAGATAAAAATAAACTGCTTCTGCTCCATTGAACTATAGGTAAGTCCATGATTAGAAGTAAAGTAGTCACCAGCGAGGATTGGTCTTCAGTAGTGGGGAACACAGCACTGAAGTGTGTCCTCTAGTGCCCTCTACACTTTTAAGTGCATGTTCTTTTTCTCGGAGTCTGAACAACACTGACCTGTTTCCTGAACACTTCCTTGTTCCAGCTCCTGTGTCATTTCCTGCCTGACAAATGTTCTGGCAAAAAGGGAAATTCATAACTAGGCTTTCCTTTCCTGTGGCTTTCTGATTCCGAAACATTGTCGTGCCTGAGAGCGTCAAGGCTCAGAGTGGGCTGGGTGACTTAACAGTGACTTAACAGTGTGTGGGAGTCAGGTTTCCTCTGGCGCTATTACTTGCTGGCCATGCTCATCCTTCAGAACACCTTGTTTTGAGACTTGTGTCTGTTACGAAGGCGACGACTGAGACCATTGTGTGGCAATACCTTTGCACAGACTGGCAGTGGTTCGTCTGTGACGTGCTTGGGAATCACCTGGGGACCACGGTGGTGTGCAAACTGTGGTTCCCTCGCTCTGGGGGGACACCTACGTACAAGAGCACAGCTAACGGGATTCCAAGTGGAGGAACTGCTAAGACCATCCATCCAACCTCCTCCAATTCTATGGATGAGGAATGCGAGCCTTAGGGAGCTCCAGAGACCGTGGCAACGTTCAGTATAATGAACCAGCGTGACATTTGTGTGCTGAGCCATGAATCAGACGTGCACAGAGCTGTGTTTGGGAAATTAAATCTGATCTCATAGGCCTGGTGTGGGCAAAATGCCTAGAATGGATGACAGCAGATTCATAGTGGAGCTTCTTGATCGGGGAAAAATTGCACCCCTTTTATAGATACTCTCAATGCAGCCGTGGCGGTTGCCGGGAGCGGGGTTGGGGGGGGTGCATCGCACAGAGGTGTAACCCTTCAGTTCTTTCAGATGCAAAAGCAAATATTTATTAAAAAGATACGATTTGTGAAAACAGAAATGGACAGGTCACCATAGAGAAACATTTAAATTATGATTTCTTTATTTTAAAAAAGAGAGAGGTAAGAATGAGTCATATGAGAATCCCCTGATAGACAAAGTTGAAAAGAAATTTCCGTTTTGGGGAGAGGCTACAGATAAGTACATATTTTTCCAGCAGGAACCAGAAGAATCAGAAAATAGGGGAAAAAAAAAATAAGCATAGCAGTGCAGTTTCAATCCTATGAAGAGAAAAACCAGCAAGCCTAGGAGACCTCAACTGATGCCTGTCTCCAAATCAGACCTTTAATAGCTGTGTGTTACAGAGGAAAAGGCTGAGACTTCCCTCCCCACCCCAAACACATTTAAAAGGTGGAAGAGAGAGTTCAGTGATTGTAACTAAGGCTTGTAAAAGAGAACTGATTTAATGTTTACAAACTATATTTTCTTGAAACCTAAAATACAGCCGTTAAAACTTTAAAAGGAGTTTGGGTAGTGGATTAATAATTTAAAGAGGCATGTTAGATGATCTAGAATTTCTCTGTTTCCCATTCAGCAATCCTTTTATGGGGCTGTTTCTCTCAGACTATCATAGAAATCTATTGTTTCCACAAAAACAAAGTATTTTAGTCATTTGAAGATGATATCACTGTTGGGGGACTCTCTTGATGCTGCTTTCTTCAAAATATGTAAGTTTTTATTTAAATTCCAGTTAGTTAACACACGGTGTGGTATCAGCTTCAGGTGTAGAATATGGTGATTCCGCACTCCTTCATCCCCATCACCTCAAAGTATTTTAAATATTTTCTATGATAACTAAATGGTGAGGTGTTTTTTTTCTCACAACTATTAAGTATGCATAGTATAAATCCTCAACACACTTTTTAAAAGGGCAGGGTGACAAGGTTTGCTGTATGTTTCATATTTGAAATTGAGTATCCCTGTTTTGTTTAAGCTGTAGGTTAAAGATTACCATCCCTGAACTCAGTTAAAGATTTCCACTTCTTTTTTTTTAAGATTTTATTTATTTATTTGAGAGAGAGAGAGCATGAACGGGGGGAGGGGCAGAGGGAGAGGGAGAAGCAGACTCCCTGCTGAGCAGGGAGCCCAATGTGGGGCCCCAAGATCACAACGTGAGCCAAAGACAGACGCTTAACCGACCGAGCCACCCAGGCACCCAGGTATTTCCACTTCTAACTACAACGCCCGTGTATGCTGGGTATTACAGAATATAAATTTAACTCCAGAGATGGCTGCTGTAATTCTGGGCAATAACAAGTAGCTCTTAGAAAGGAAAAAAGAGAGTCTTAGGGAAGAAATGAACCTTGTGTCTTAGTTTAATACAGCAGCTGGCCAATTTAGATCCTTAAAAGCTTTGGAAATCACCAGTATATGCCATCACAGTAAAATATTAAATTAATTCAGATAAACAGGTAATCCATCAGGGCCACTAAACATACTAGACGTGTAGTTTCTGTGCAGTGAGTCTTAACCACAGAATTCAAAGTTAAAGCCCCACTCAGAATGCGCACTGAAGGGGCGCCTGGGTGGCTCAGTCCGTTAAGCGGCTGCTTTCGGCTCAGGTCATGACCCTGGGGTCTTGGGATCGAGCCCCGCATCCGGCTCCCTGCTCAGCGGAGAGCCTGTTTCTCCCTCTCCATCTGCCTGTCACTCTGCCTACTTGTGCTCTCTCTCTGTCTCTCTCTCTGTCAAATAAGTAAATAAAATCTTTAAAAAAAAAAAAAGAATGCGCACTGAAATATCCTGTGGCTCTGCTTTTTTTTTTTTTTTTTTTAATCACAGGCAGAATTGCCTGGTGCCAATTGTGTTCGCCTTTGGTAAAATCCTGAGCCCTTAATGTCAAGAGGTGGCTGGCTGCCTTCTGACATTTTATGATCGCAAAATGGAATCCTACTCCCACGAATGATAATCTGTCATTTCCGCCTGCTTTTTGTCCCTTAAAAACCACACAGACTTCATTGTTCCAAATGAGATAACCAGAGGTGGTTGTTTCTAAATCTTCTGCATTAAACTGAGGTTAAAACATGGATTTCTGCTATTCTGTACCGCCCCCCCCCCAAAAAAAAGCCTAAGTGCTTTTCAGTCTGCCAAAAATGTAACATTTCTTGAATGTTTCATTCTCTCATATTCTGAACATGAATATAATAAACCAGGAAAATTAACTACCATGGGGCTCAACATTTGAGTGGCCATTTGGAGGAAATTTTCTGCCAACAGCATAAGAGATAAAAGAGAAAAGCAGGCACCACGATTTGCTACAACCCAAAATGTCCTGGATATTTTATGAAGTACAGACGTAAGATTTTCCACTGTGACTGTTTCCTGCTCTACCTTTTTTACTGCCATGGGCTGAGACGGGTACAGGACTCCCTTCAGCTCCGGTGCCTGGAAAATGCCTATTCAAAGGCGCAAAAGCAATAACCATTCCATAGGGCTGGTGGTGTTTGAGTCGGCTTGCAGCCCTGTAAGTGTGACAAACGTTCTGAAACAGTTAGGCTTATAATCATTCTGCAAATAAGCGATGCAGTGCTGAGACCAGGAGTGAGCCCTGCTCTGCGGCTCTGGATGCTGGATGGGTGGGGGTCGCAGGCAGGGAGGTGGGTGTTCTGCAGCCCAGAGCAGGGACTTCAGCACTGACGCCCACTGGCCATGGGATCTTAAAGAGATTCGGTCATCCATCCCAGCCTCAGTTTCCCGTCTCATAAAAATAATAATGTCCATAATCCTCATAAAGTTGTTAAGAGTAGAGTTATAGAGAAGAGGGCATTTGAGCTGATCTTTCAAAAGTTCATATAATTTAAATAAGCAGAGATGATCTTCCCATGTAGCAGGAACAGAGAGTAAAGGTGTCCTGATGGGAATGCCTGGTCCCATCTGGAGATAATCTAAGCCACTCGGTCTGACAGAGCTGTCGGTCCAGTTCCAATATGTAGGGTTTTCTCCATACCACCAAGCAATTCTCCAGCATCCAGTTGGAGAATTCAATCAATTCAACCCAATTCCAATACTATCTACCTAGAGGTAGTGCAGATCCCACAAGAGTATGAGCTCAGGGGCGCCTGGGTGGCTCAGTCATTAAGCATCTGCCTTCGGCTCAGGTCATGATCCCAGGGTCCTGGGATCCAGCCCTGCATCGGGCTCCCTGCTCGGCAGGAAGCCTGGCTTCTCCCTTTCCCACTCCCCCTGCTTTTGTTCCTGCTCTGGCTATCTCTCTCTGTGTCAAATAAATAAATAACATCTTTAAAAAAAAAAAAGAGTCTGAGCTCAGTCCTACAAGACTCCCACCGCCCTGCCCCCAACAGCCCATTGCAAGTCCAGGTGTCACCTGTGCTTCTGATGACCACAGCTATAAATCAGAAGTTCCATCCACCTCCTCCTCAGGTTCTATTAGTTTGTAGAACAGAGGGAAACATTTTACTTACTAGATTACGGATTTATTATAGCAACATCCAAGTGGGAAAGTCTGTAGGAAAGGACTGGGAGCTTTCAACATGTTCCCACATCGCCACGTGTTCACCAACCTCAGAGCTCCCAGAACCCTGTCCTTTTGGTTTTTATAGAGGCTTCATTACATAAACTTCGTTGATTAAATCGTTGGCCATTGGTGATTGAGCTCAGTCTCCAGCCCCTCTCCCCTCCCAGAGGGGGACTGAAAGTTCTAACCCTCTGATCCCATGGTTAGTTCCTCTGGTGACCACCCCCATCCTTCGGTGACCTGTAGGCTTTTCAAAAGTTGCTTCATAACGTAACTAAAAGATACCTTTATTCCTCTCATCACCTATGAAATTTCAAGGGTTTTAGGAGCTCTGTGCCTACAAAGACCAAATATAGATTTATTATTATAAATCACTGTATCACAGGTGTATACGGCAAAGGGCTTGAGCCTCATAGCTACAAAGATGAGGTGGGCCCAGATCACAGAGAGCCTTTAATATCTGGCAAAGTAGCGTTTGGGATTAATTCAGTAGGGAATGGGGAGTTACTGGAATGAGGCAGAGCCATTCCTCAGTATCACAAAAAGATATGGGGAACAGAGCAGAGACAACAACAGACTTCACAGTTATCAAGGCAGAAAGTAATGATGGTTCAAGGGAGGAAGATTGTAGAAAGGGGGAGTGAGAAATGAATAAGAGAATCCAGAAATGGAATTTTAAAAGGAGTTGTCGGGCGCCTGGGTGGCTCAGTCATTAAGTGTCTGCCTCCAGCTCAGGTCATGATCCCAGGGTCCTGGGATCGAGCCCCGCATCGGGCTCCCTGCACAGCGGGAAGCCTGCTTCTCCCTCTCCCACTCCCCCTGCTTGTGTTCCCTGTCTCGCTGTGTTTCTCTCTGCCAAATAAATAAATTTTGTCAAAAAAATCTTTTAAAAAAAAAAATCAAGTTGTCAGTAATGTATGGGACGCAAAGAAATAGAGCTACAGATGGTTATGGAGATTTCAGACCTGTGGCTGGGATCATAGCTCTTCCATGATTACAACAGGAGAAGGCAGGAGGGAGAGCAAGGGGGCCTTGAGCTCAGTTTCGTACATACTAAGTTCATGGGAGATGTAAGTTAATAGGCCCAGCAAACTTAGACATATAGAGAACCTAGAGTGGGAGGAAGAAATGAACGCTGGGGAAAGACCTTTCCGGTTCATCCTTAGAGCTTCAAGAGGGGATGGATTTCCAAATGAAAAATTGCAGAAAGAGATGGATGGAGATACAAAAAGAAAACATAGGGATGAAGAGATTAGAAAAAAGGAACAAGCAGAGTTCCTTGGAGAAGTCACAGGGAACCAGCATGGTACTGAGGTTGCAAGACAGAGAGAAACAGTTTCCAGAGGGTAAGTGGCAGTAAATGCCACAAAGATACCAATGTGCCTCGAGGTGGGGCCAAGAGCAGATCGTGCTGGTGAAGGTTATTCCCTCTCAGACAAACGTGTGAGCGCCAATAATTATTCCAGAAGATCATCTCTTTAGTATTGTAAGTGCTCAACAGTCAGAAGCATAAGATTTATATAAAAGAAATGCCCATTTAATTTATTAAAGCAGACATTGGCTAAGTTATTAGCCATTACCCATGACTGTGTAAGACCTGAAAAAGTTGGAATAAATCTAATGGGGCCCTTTCATCTGCATGGGAAAGGTCATTACAAGCATCAAATATTGAATTTTAGAATGGTGCTGCACCAAATAGCTATATATTATAACTCCAATTAGACTTCAGAAGGACTGATTGTCTTGGGATTTCATCATTTAAAATGGTATCTCGCAATAAAACTGACTCCATAGAAGGATATTAATCTCATGCTTTAATGCTCTTCTATCAAATTGTTTTAATTGACCTGTTGGAGCAGAATTTTTTCAGGTAAAAATTTTTTTTCAATTTAAAAGAGAATGGTGAAGGATGATAGGAAAATACTACAAATCAAATTTATTTTTTTTTAAAGATTTTATTTATTTATGAGAGAGAGAAAGAGAGAGAGAGCACATGAGGGGGGGGGGAGGGAAGAGGGAGAAGCAGACTCCCTGCCGAGCAGGGAGCCTGATGCGGGACTCGATCCCGGGACTCCAGGATCATGACCTGAGCCGAAGGCAGTCGCTTAACCAACTGAGCCACCCAGGCGCCCCTACAAATCAAATTTAAATCCTGATTTTATTTTCTTCATTTTCTGCAGCAATAATACTAACCAGTGATTGGTCTGAAATATATAATACAGTGAACTCTTGACAGAGGTATGATTGGGATATGAGATATTCTGATTAATTATCATTTTTAATAGCACACATGCTATTCGTGGGTGTCTAATTTTAAAAAATATATTCCACAGAAAAACCTGGTGACCTGTGGTGGAATTACAGGAGAGTCACAAATCTTGTTATAACCCCATATTTAAAGCAATGATTCCAATCAGTACAAGGTTATATTCCCAACTCTCTTTTCCAGTAAAAATGCATTGCAGTAATGAAATGTATAATGTAGGAATCTTCACAAGTCTAGATCAATCAATTATGTTCCATAAAGTTGGTTTTATTTAGTCCGTTTTTTAAAAGGAGTAACTGAGGGACGCCTGGGTGGCTCAGTCGTTAAGCATCTGCCTTCGGTTCAGGTCATGATCCCGGGGTCCTGGGTTTGAACCCTATGTCGGGCTCCCTGCTCTGCAGGGAGCCTGCTTCTCTCTCTCCCGCTCCCCCTGCTTGTGTGCTCGCTCGCTCTCTCTCTCTCTCTGTCAAATAAATAAGTAATCTTTAAAAAGGGGGTGTTGGTAACTGATAGCATTTTTTGAAGAGAAACGGCAGCGGGAAGAGGCAGGAAATTTGGCTCGAGAGGGCAAGACAGATGCTGGGAGGCAGGGAGGTTTCGCCCCCAGCAGAGCAGGCTGCAGCAGAGCTTCATGTGTGCGAGGCCACCGCTGGGAGGGCAAGGGAACTGCCTCTCTGTTGCCTCAGGACATAGATCATGCAGCACCTAGGGGGCTTTGGGGGAAGGCAGATTTGTTCACGGCAAAACAGTGAGAACTGTTCAAGAACGGAGCAGGCTGCCACCCAGTTACACTTCTCTTGTCCTTACACGTGTTCAAGGACAGACAGGGCACTCGCTGGACTACATCCTCCAGCATGAAAGTGACTGTCCCTTGCACGCTGCCACACGTCCCGGCACACAGCTCAGCAGAGCACGCTGTTGATTCCCCTGTGATCACAGGATACCAGAGCCTGTGTCCGAGGAGGAAGGGGAGATTTCACTCTTGAGGTCCTTCATCGTGGGGAGGAGTGGTACAGCTGTTCGGAAGCCGCAGCCTAGGTGGCAGCCAATCTCTCTCGGCTCACATCTTGCCTTGGCACTTGCTGTGGTTTTACATAAGTGCCTCAGCTGCCACAGGCCTCAGTTTTCACATCTGTCAGATGGAGCCGACGGTGGTACCCACCTCCTGGCTGTGCATGAGGTCGTGTGTGCAGAGCAGTTCAGGTTGCGTCTGGCTGACAGGAAGTGGTAGCCGCTGAGGCAGTCCTGCGTGTTGCTGTGACCCACCACACATATGGCTCTGTTCTGTTTAGATGAGCTGCTTCAGAAAGAGCAGAACTACTCAGATGACGTCTTGGCCAACATGATCAGTGAACCAAGAATCAGTTACGGAAACGATGCCCTCATGCCGTCTTTGACAGAAACGAAAACCACCGTGGAGCTTCTTCCCGTGAATGGGGAGTTCGGCCTGGACGATCTCCAACCCTGGCATCCTTTTGGGGTCGACTCGGTGCCAGCCAATACAGAAAATGAAGGTAAGAGGCCCCGGTGAGAACAAGAACATTCCGGTCTATGTGTATATACATCTTTCTGATATTCTTGAGTGGTGACTTTTTACATGCATTTGAAAAACAAAATACTCTCTCACCAAGAGGTATTTCGTTGCTTCTGGGAAAAAAAAAGAACAATATTCAGTGTGTGTTTATGAGGCAGCGGACAGTCTAGGCCCACCTTCAGAGCAAACAGACAGGGGATGAAATTATGTCAGTTTTTCTCCCGCGGGGAGAAGTTTTCATGGGGCCTGCAGAAACGGAGATTTGAAGTAGTCTTTGCTGGTTATTTATTCTAGTGCATTAAATTTCAGATTGCACCGAATGTTACAGGCAAAGATAAAGAACCACCTACAAATAAAATGTAATTTTGCTGAAGATGTAAGCAACTTTGTGTTTAGAAAGTTAAATTTAAGGCAGCTCTCAAGAGTTCAGAAGCGAATCAATCTACATGTTTTGTCCTATGATAGCTCAGAGAGGATTTTCTCTGTCAACAAATTTGCACATTGGATGATTTCTTTCACAGGGATTTCTTAGCAGAAACTTCTAAGTAGTATCTCTTAATGAGACAACATCTTTTAGTTCTTTTTATTCCATAAACATTTTTACATGTTCAGAAGTACACAATTTCAAACACAGGAACACCTTGATTTCTCAACACTAATAGCACTTTTTTTAAGAACACCAGATTTTACCTGTGAGTGTCTTTATGAGAGTGGCAAGTTCAGATAGTGGTAATAACTGTAATATGACTATTTATAGTGAAGATACCTCAAAATGCAGTCAGTATACACCTCAGACTAAATTTGAGCTCAGTATCAGACCTTAAGTGTACTACAGAAGTTTTTTCTTGAAGAACCATTACAGAAAATCTTTCTGTGGACAATTTCCATGTGAGTAATCACCCCAAATTTGTTGCATTAATTTGAAAAAAGTGCACCTTATAGTAGTAATACCAGCTACTCATTTGTAACATAAAAGTAATTAACACTTCACCATTTATAAAAATAATTCTGACATAGAGAAAAAATTTAAAGACTTCTAAAAATTGAAGAACTTCAGTTACGAGGGTAACTTCCTTATTAAATTTATTAATAAGAGAGTGCTGACTGTACCATTTTTTTTTTAAAGATTTTATTTATTTATTTGAGAGAGAGAATGAGATAGCATGAGAAGGAGGAGGGTCAGAGGGAGAAGCAGACTCCCTGCCGAGCAGGGAGCCCGATGCGGGATTCGATCCCAGGACTCCAGGATCATGACCTGAGCCGAAGGCAGTCGCTTAACCAACTGAGCCACCCAGGCGCCCTGTACCATTTTTTTAATAGGTGGATACATTTTGGTCTTTTAAAATCCTCATCATTCAGTTACTAATGAAAATTCTTTGTGGAAAATGTCCAGTCTCATTTGTAAATTGAACGCACACTAGATTTCCTCTTTTCCTTTAACAGGAAAAATTAATTGGTATAAAGGGCTCAATGTGCTGTTAAAGGAGCTGTTTAATTCAGGGAGAAGTAGGTCCCACATCGGACTGAAGTCTGACAAACTTCCTTTGGTAGAAAATTACAACCCTTAATGCCCTTTTTACCAAATAATGTTAAATGTTTGTCATTTATGTCCAACCCTTAGCTTTTTATGAAAAAAGAATTTAAATGTATAGATTAGACTGTTCTTTGTTAAAAATTACCCCTGCCTTTGAGAATTTATTCAACTGCAGTGATTCTAAAATTATAATTTACAAAGAACTTCCTATCACTTTCTCGTAATCGGAGACCTTTTCACATCTTTCAAATACGTAGTTTCTATAAGTAAAATGTTCCCATTTAATATTTTCCATTACTTGTTGATTTTGGAAAAGTAGGATAAAACCTGTTTCGGAGCCTACCTGAATTTTTATGATCACACACACACACACACCCAAAAATAATAAAAACTAGAAATTGTAATTTATTTATGGTAAAGTTTATGGAAAGATTTAGAAAGCAAAGTAAGCTACATTAGCAGAATAAAAATTAATTTATAGAAATTACTGTGTATGTTTGATGTAATACTTGTTATTTCCCTTAAATGTTGTGAATCCTATACAAATGTGGGCTACACAGAGTTTTTAGAAGAACAACAGCAACGAAAACACTCAGCCCTGTTTATGTTAGCTTCTTCAAACTTAATGAATACAGTGAAATGCGATGATCTTAGTGCCACATAGCACCAAGAATAGCAAAATTGTGTATATTCTTCTAGAAGGTGTTGCGTTTCCTGAATTTCAGATTTTCCCTTTACTTTCTCACTCTTACTGAGTGCTTAACTGCTTAATATGAATACCGCATTTCCTTGGTATCTTTAATGAGGTAAATTTAACTTTGCATTTGTCATATTTGTAGTATAAATAATACCAACAGTTAAATAAATCTTCCTTTATGTGCTCCAGGCATTTCATCTTGACTTCATATGTATATATGAATATATTTGGTCCCCATTAAAAAGTATATGCATTCTAGTAAACATTTGGCTTATATTAAAATTTTTAAATAGTAGCCGAACTGACCCACTCTGTTTAGGGAAAAGAAATGCAAGGATATTGGTTGTTCTTTTTAAGGAGAAATAGAGGGAGGAACTGTTTTACCAAACCTGCTTCCTAAAATGCAAACTCTGATGCCACTGGCAACACGTCCCCTGTTTTCCTGGTCTTCTACCCCTTGACTATCCTCCCAAATCAAATAAGAAGGAAGGCTTGGTCCAAGTTAGGAGGCAAGCAGTGATTCTCCCCCCAACACTTGCCAGATAACCCAAGAAAGAAAGAAGTTTGGGTTCACTACTGGGTTTCTCCAAAGTGATCAGTTTTTGGAAGGCTAAGCACAAGAGATTTTAGAGATCCCAGAACAGCAATGGACTTTAAACACCCCGACTCAGGAGTAGACTCTGAGAGTGGCCTGTCCGCCATGGGTCCTAGGAGACTGTCTGTGCTTGTGCATATGGACACCCCCCCCCCGGGGCCCTTGGGTGCTGCCAAGATGCCCGTTTGGGCAAAGTCCTTGATTGAGTGCCTCTGGACCCTTGACCAGGACCCAGCTGCTCACATTGCCCAAGCCTCATCAGAAGAGCTGATACTCTTGTTAAATAAAGACCTGTCATTGATAAAGCAAAATCTTTTTTTTTTTAAGATTTTATTTATTTTATTTATTTGAGAGAGAGAGAATGAGAGACAGAGAGCACGAGAGGGAGGAGGGTCAGAGGGAGAAGCAGACTCCCTGCTGAGCAGGGAGCCCGATGCGGGACTCGATCCCGGGACTCCAGGATCATGACCTGAGCCGAAGGCAGTCGCTTAACCAACTGAGCCACCCAGGCACCTGATAAAGCAAAATCTTACATGAAAGTATTACAAGGCAAGAATATTGAGGATCTCAGAGCTTGGGTTCTGGTTCTGACTGTTAACAGACCCAACACTCCTTTTATAACATTTTGAAAAGCCTCCTTAACAGTGAATCTTAAAATAAAATGGACTGACAGTGTTTCAGGGGAAAAATCAATATAATGGATGTAATTTATAATAAGTGTTTCAACGCATAAGTATTCAGGCTTGACTGCTAGTGGAAAGAGTGACGTGATCAGGAGTTTGTCCTGTGTGGATGTGACAGATACAAATGTAGACTGACACAAGGGCTGATTCCACGAATCAGGTTCTGTGAGCAACAGTGGATGATTTCCTGACATAGTGAAGAACTCTTGGGAAGGCTCTAACAAAAACAATCTTCCCTCATTGTACCCAGTGATGAGCTCTTAGTGTATCCAGGTTACAGTAAGAACTATGTAAAAAATGCTTTGTGTTTATATATTCAACTGAGTTACGCTGTAGACTCACATAATCATAGATAAACAAATGTCCAGCAGGAAGTTAGGAAATCGTAGAGGATGTAGAGCTATTTTTATTCATGTGGGATTGCCCTGTGCACGGCATCTAGCATCCTCGGTCCCCATCCCCTGGAAGCCAGTAATGTCCTCCCTTGCCCTGAATTCATGGTAACAACCAAGAACCCCTTCACATCCCCACCATCCCACAGAATAGTAGCTACCCCACAGTACTGAATGGTGTGGATCATCAGAGTTTAAATTCCAGCTCTGCTGGGTGTGGTGAGCAAGTTAGAGAGTCTCTGTGGCTATTTCCTGGTCTGTAAAACAAAGGTGACAATAATTCTTAATTCAGAGATAAGGTATGAGCATTAAGTGAGATGGCAGGCAAAGTATCTACAACACAGTAAATATTTAGTGTGGCTTTTTTTTTCTTTTCTTTCCTTTCCTTTATTTTCCTTCCTCCCTCCCTCCCTTCCTCCCTCCCTCCTTCCTTCCTTCGTTCCTTTTGTTCCTTCGTTCGTTCATTTATTCTTTCTATAGAATCAGGATCTTATTACCAGCGACTCAGGGAGAGTCACCCTATAGTCCAAACAGTATATCCTTAAAAATTAATGACTATAACAAGCCATATAATGACCCAGTCCTAAAATCTCCCCCTTTCTGTCCTCCCCATCTCCTCCCCTTCTTCCCTCTCCCCAGGACCTTGTTCCTTGTGAATGTCTCAGACACATGCTCACACACGGAGCCACTGAAAATACCTAAAATTCTCAAAGGATTTCCTTTCATTGTTCATGCAGTCCTTATCATCATAGCTTCAGACGCTTACCAACAATTTATTGCTTTTTCTTAAGACCAGTCAGTCGAGTCCAGAGAGAGGGTCAGACACCCAGGCCTTGTTTTAATTTATATTGAAAAACTAAGCATATCACAGTTTTCTGATATTTTAGGCTCTTTGACCAGCTACGGTTTGCCTTGAGGGATTTTTTTTGTGGTTTTTTTCATATCCACGAAACTTAACTGGATAACCAAAAGTGAAGCTGTTATTTATCAAACTGTTGTTCCCATGGATCGTGAAGTTTTCTGGCTAAAGGCATCTGTGTTTGTTCTGCCTGATCCCGATTGCCTGAGCAGGCGAGCCATGGAGTGGACAACAGTCAGCTTCCTTGTATAGAATACATACGTGAAATACTATAATATTCTCAAAGACCACAACAGGTCTTATAAGACTGTGTATTTATAGTTGCAAAGTGCCATTGCCCGCTGGTATATTTCTAATTAGCCTAATAAAGAAGCAATGACCAAATCTCTTTAAATGCTAAAATTGAGAGGCACCTGGGTGGCTCAGTCGGTTAAGCGTCTAACTCTTCAGTACAGCTCAGGTTGTGATCTCAGGGTCATGAGATCAAGCCCCGAGTCAGGCTCCCCACTCAGTGGGGAGTCTGCTTGAGATTCTCTCTCCCATTCCCTCTGCCCCCTCCCCCACTCACATACACCCTCTCTCTCTAAAATAAATAAATTTTTAAAATCTTTTAAAAAAATAAATACATAAATAAGTGCTGGAATTGAAAATAAATAATGTTATTTTCAGGCCTGTTTTCCTGCTGATTCTTCCGTTCCCTTTGGCCTGGTGGCAGGCGGTGCTCGGCAGCATTCAGCTTAGAACTGGTCTGTTACAATAAGCAGCATGAGAACAAACTCAAGCCCCAGAATGTGAATCATTCTGTTTCTCTCTTCTGTTAGGGGAAGGTTTGATTCAAAACTATTGAAGGCATGGGAATAACACATTTCTGCCTAAGTTTATCATCCTTGAAGATGACCTCTTTCTTATTTTTAATTTACTAAACAGCTACTGTAAAATGTTTTGAACACTATATTGATGTCACCTTCTAGTAAAACAAGCAATAGTTCATTTTGGAAAATTAGAAAGTATTTGTGTCGGACTGGGAAATAATGCACCACTTTGTCTTGTAGATGTATGTGCGCATTTCTGGCAACGATGTCATAATTGTCTTTTAAAAAAATTGATAGATGTCCGCTCACTCAACAAAGGAGTTACTTTCTGAATATTAATTCATACTGAATCAGCCTCAAACTGTTAAAGCAGGCTTAGGGTTTAAGTCAATAAAACTATTAATTGTTTCACCTTCCTAAAAAACAGACCAGGTTTTATTACTGTTTTCAAACAATACATGCACATGGGGAAGAAAAGGCAGAGAAGTTTCTAGAAATAATCTCCTCACCCAGAAATAACTAATGATAACTTTTTGTGGTAATATCTTTCAGACTTTTTTTTTTTTTTGTCTATACATTTGATGCTTTTTCTGTATTTCTTTAAGGAATTGTGCAATAGTGCTTTATCATTTGTAAGGTTCTTGTGCATATGTGTGCACATTTGAGCCCTGGAAAAACCATGTTTACTTATGACAAAACCAAGGATTGGAAAGAATTTGGCTTGCCCAAGATCACAGAGTAAATCAGTGGTGGCTTTAAAGTGGACCCTGGGACCAACTAGCAGCTCTTCAGCCTGTATTTAAACCACAGATTAACTGCTGATTCCCTCATGAGTCAAATATAGTTTCTGATGATTTAGCCATTGAGGAATAGGATCCCCACTTCGAGTTCCTTTTTTGCCCCATGAGTGTGCTCGGGCATGCTGTTCTCTTCAACCGAAGCACCACTGGCGCTCTCGTGAGGAAATTCTCAAAAAATACAATAATCCCTCCGTTAACTCTATTTTACGAGGAGTTACTACCCTCACTGAATACTGTTGCAGATGGGAAAAAGGTGAAACACAGAGAATCTACGTCATTCAAATGTATGTGTGAGTTGCAGCAGGATGTCTTAAACCTATCGTAGCAGTAAAGTAGTAGAAATTAATCCTCCTCTCAGCAAGAGTTGTTAGGGAAGATTTAATAAATGCAGTTTCATAGTATTGGAGCATTTCTGAAACAGGTTTTGAAATTGATTTGTTTCTCACTACAATGAGAAGAGGCTATTTTATGTATGAAGAAACAGCCTCAGAAGTGGCCATTCGCCCAAAGTTGCTTGGGTGCGAATGTCATGCCACCACCCTGCATAACAAAGGCCCAAACCACGTTGCTCTTTGGATTCATCCAAATGTCTTAGTATTCTCGGAAACCTGATTTTTTTTTTTTCATAATTTGAAGGCTTGACTTCCTGCCGTTCTCTTCTCCCTCACTGTTCTGCCAGCATGTGACATTCAGGATCGATTGGGTTTGTAATCCCCCCTGGGAATGCCAAGCTGTGTGCATCAGTAAGCTGGATGGTCTTCCTGAAACTGCTCATCCAGAAGCCAGCCCATCGAGCACACCTTATCTTCCCCTGGACATCTTTGCTCACCTTTCCTTACCTTCTTACCTTGTATTTCCCAGGCCTTACCCAAAGGGCTTTTCCCCTCCCTCGGCTTCATTTGCCCCTTGTCCGTTTATTAATCCTTAAAGCTTTGTTTCTCTCCCTTGCCTGTTTCTTCAAAGACCAGTCTAAATTCAAGTTAATATTTTCTGAGATTCAGAAGCACTTAGGAAATGCCAGCTAATGGTAAGCAATGGCGGGCACCGTGGTACCACCTGCAAGGCTTCCTTTGGGGCCGGCCCAGAATTCTCACAAAGGGACAATTGTGGAAGTTGAGAAATACGAAAGGAAGTACTCACATTTCACACATGACAACTGTATGTCGTCTGTTAATAACCAGCCTTTAAAATTAGAGAGAGAGAGACTGACTCTCTAGTTTACTTCTTTTACCCTCAAAATGGGAGCAAATTTGGTGCACTAAATGGCAGATTATGTGGTGAGACTTTCCTCTGCTGATAAATTCATATTTGCATTTCCCCTGGGGATTTAATGGGAGTCCTTTTGTAGTTAATTAACTGTAAAATAAGATCGGACAGTTGTAAAAGGAGGTATCTTCAAGATTTTCCACCAGGCTGGGTATATTGTATTTTATTTCTAATCAAAAGCCAAGAAACCATCCCTAAACTCGATGAGAGGTAATTCCACACTCCCCATCCCCTCTTCTTTGATGTTGCTGCATATCCTGGTGAGTGCTTTTATTAGAAAACCTAAGGAGTAGGATTGGCCCATCAGTTACGATAAGCCTTTCAAAGTGGTCCCCCTCCCATTCCCTGATACTCGGGATTAACTCACTGTGGTTCTTTTCCACCTGTTCCTTTTTTATAACTTATGTATTTCACATGCTTTTCCCTGCTCTGTGTTCAGGAGCCACAACTCACCATCTTGATTTGTCTTGTTTGCTTTCCGTGTATCTTGCTTCCTGTGCCCAGTTGAGCCTGTTGACGCCCGCCCTGCTGCCGACCGAGGACTGACCACCCGACCAGGTATAACCCGGTTCCCTTCTACCTCTCAGCATCTTGCGCTTGAGCTCGAGCACCCGCCGTCCCCGCTCTTTGCTATTAGCCTCTCTCAACTGCAGATACTAAGGGAGAGGATTTGAAATGACCTTGGGAACCAGACTTCCCAAAAATTCCCTTTGCTTTTCCTTACACTTTTTTTTCCAATTTCCTGTTGAAGTAATCTGTTTTTCTTTCTGAGCTTTCCTTTTCAAACAATAAAAGAGCCCTTCCAACTTATGGGATTTTTTTTTTAAGTGGAGAAGAGTATATAGACCTCTCTGTCCTCAAAAATGGAAAACCACACAGATGCACACTCTGTCTGGTGACAGTGTGGTTTCCGCTTTGAATATCTCATCCTTCCCTTCTTGTTTGGTGTGCAGACGGGTCCTCTTCTGACTGAATTGGGCTCAAACTTCAATCAGTTTCTCATGTAGATGTGACTTCCTAAAAATACCAGAACGGGACTACCTCTAGAGCCTAGAAATATTTACATTTTCTTTTTCGTGGGTTGTATGGACTTAACTCTCCATGAGTAACTAAAATGACAGAAAGGATGTATGTGCATAGTTTTGTATACAAGTCTTTTCTTTTTGTTACCATTTAAAATTCCCATTAACACTGAAAAATAGACAAAAAAAAAAAAATTTTTTTTTTTTACAGTTCCCCCAGCATTAAGAAGAAATACACTTTGACCCTTTGCTCTGTATTCAGCCTGTATCTCAAGCTGTTTTAAAAATCAGTGCCACCCACAACAGAAGGGCACGCGAGCCTGGTTTTTGACTTTACGCACAACTCTGCCCAACGAACAGTACCCATTGTTTTCCATGAATCAAAGACAGTAGTTACTGAGTTGACATGGCTGTATATTCTAGAGAGATTTAACTCCACAAACAATGGATACCTTCCCGTGTTTATCTTCTTCCTTATCCCCGTATTGACCCCGTGCGATAGTCAAGGGCCAGGGAATTCACCTTGATGGAAGATGTTAACACATGGAGGTCCCTGGTTCGGGTTAAGTTGGTGGCAGGCCAAGAAGAGACCCGGCCCCTCTCACTGCCAGTGCCAGCTCGGTCACTTCTGTCCCCAACCACAGCCATAGATGAGAACTCCGAATCTGCCCTGTGGCATCATCATGCCTCTGTGTGGCTGTCCACAGGGCGGCAGGGAGAGTGGAGTGACCCGTTTTGATGGCCGTTCTCGCTGATTTTATGAATCTCTGCCTTTAGGGCTTTTCAGAGGAACTTAAGTGATAGTAAGTCAGACACAGTTTGGGCTCTCCTAATGTCTTCCTTATTGCCATTGTCACACAAGTGAATTTTAAGGAGCCGGCCCATTGACATCCACATCCTGCTCAGCTCGTGGTGGAGCTCAAGGCTGAGGGTCAGTTCCATTCTAACCAGCTGAGACCAGTGAGCTGGTGGATGGTCATTTGCCTTGGGCCTTTTTTTATGGCACTGTCTATTTTGTATTTAAGGAAGAGATGCTTTTCATCTACAAGAATAAAAAGTGAATTAGAAACACTCTTTCAACCAATTTTGTAAAAGTTCCTCCATTGGGCCCTGTAGACCAATGTGTTCTAATTGAAATCTGGGGGAGGGGAGGTTGATGCCACCAAAGTTGGTTCCCCCCCCTTTTAAAAAACGTAACATGAAAACAACTTCCATGCGTTTCCCCAAAACAATCTGTTTTAAGGGAAGAGCTAGAAAGCAGTTAGAGGTGTTTTGTCGGGGGAAGAAGCCATCTGAAGCCTTTATTATAACAATAACGATGTTTCCATAACAGGAATACTTCATTTTGGTATTTCCCAAAGATCAGTGCATTAAATGCTGTGATGCGTCGAAAGAAGTGAAATGATAAGGTCCCTGTTCTCAGGAGCTTGAAGTATAATAAGAGGAACACACTTGGCCTATTTAAAAGAGGAGATGGAATTAGAAAGGCAGGGGAATACAGACCCACATAAGGTATAAACCAGGGCGTCCGTGATGTAAGCGGACGGGGCACTCGCCGAGGGTGTGTTAACCTCGGCACACACTGGAGGTCAGCTTCGGGAAAGCTTTCAAAAGATTTGAGTCTCATCCATTGGCAAAGAAGAGGGGAAGGATTCAAAGATGAGAGTATGGCCTAGGCTCAGCCTTCTTTCTTACACTGTGTGAGGTGAGGGCTTCCCCAATAAAAGAAGGGCCATATGGTAAGAAAGAATGATCAGATCCAAAGTGAGGAAGAGTCTAGTTTACGAATAGCTCTATTTGCTGGGTAGGTAGTGAGACCTCGCTCGCTCTTTCTGTGCTTACAGTCTGTCTCCCGAGCACTTGGACCAATTCCCTGCTATGTTCATAGCATTAGGTTGGGTTCTTCCAACATCGCACTTGAGGAGACTGCATGCTTGAGTTCAGTGTGCTGAATTATATCTTTAGACTTTCCAAACTTAGAGAGCCTTCCCGGGATTGTCATAGCGTGTCATTCGTTGATGGCAGTTGAGTAATTGCTGTTGTCACTGTAACACAAACAAAGGGTTTGCCTGTAATCATGACCGAGGAAGGTGACTTCTCTTTGTCTTTCGTATCTGAAAAGCCAGGACACGTCACTTTTAGAATGTAGTGTCAGGTAGGGAAAGCATGTTATCAGTGGTGATTTCTGGTCATAGTGGCCATTACAGCTACTCCCCTGTCTTCTTCCAGGGGAAAATGGGCTCTGAAGGTCAAGTAACACCATTTGACCAAAATAAAGAAGGAAAATATATTAGCAAGCTCTTCACAGGGAGAGGAAAGCTACCATTTCCACTATAATTTATTACCACCCTTCTCCAGGCCTCATAAAGGGGAGACCAAGTCCTTGACCTCCAAGCCATGTGAAAGGTGTCATGAGGGACATGCCTCCTTCCCCCCTCAAATGAACAACAGATTCTGCTCACTTACCATGACACAGAGACCTGGAGTCACACCAGGGCTTAGAAAGAGAAAACACACCTGATGAGCCTATAAGCAAAAGGTCCCTGTGATGTATTTAAATCTACACATCACGTTTCACATTTCATCACATGCTGTGTGAGCTTATTGCCGCTGATGTTTCCCTATGTGCAAGCTTACTAATTTTTCTTCCCTTTTAGTGAGATTTGCTTAATGTATAGAAAATCTTTTCTCTAAGTGATTGCGCATGCTATACAAAAATGAACTAGAAGAATCTCTTTCTCCTGAGAGTCTCGCAGACTATTGAGCTATAATTAACTATCTGTTGTTCTGACTTGTTATGCGAATTTGAATTTTGGTTTAAGTACCAAAAGTATTTTCACTCTCCTTTCAGAAATAATGTGGGCTTTTACAGTTTTGAGCAGAGAGCTCCTGTTTTTTCGAATTGTTGGTCCCACAAATCTAAAAGAAAAGACTATTGAAGAGACTTTTCTTTAGGTCTCAGAAATATAATTTTAACTGTTGCATTGCTAGATCCTGATGACAGCAAAAGGGTGATCTGTAAAGAAATCACTGTGGTTATAACCCCGTGTCAGATTTAAAAGGGCCTGTAGGAAGATAAAAAATACATAGCCAATGAGAAATTAACAGAGCATTAGTATCACAGTCTGATAAACACAATGTCAGGGAGATTAGAGGTCAGAATGAGTTGAAAATTAAGAGAAAATGCAAATAATTTCAAAGCAAGAAAATAAAAAAAGAATAGAGAGCCCCACAGCTCTGGGATAGGGTCAGGGGTTGAGGGACGGTCAGTGAGGGACGGTAAAGGATGAGAGAGAAAGGGAAACTGTCCCACTTTATGCCTATATTAGAGAGAGTGATCTTCTGAAAAAAGGAAATTAAAGCCCAAGGTAGATCAAGATGAAAAAAGAAAACACTAGCTCCTTGTTCTAGTTTTCTATTGCTTATGCAACAAATAATTCCGTAACTTAGCAGCTTAAAACAACAAGCATTTAGTTACTTACAATTACTGTAATGATCAGGATTTCAGGCATGGATTAGCTGGGTGCTCCTGGCTCCGGGCCTCCCAGGAGGTTGCAATCCAGACACCCTCTAGAACCGCAACCATCCGAAGTGGAAGCTTGACTCTGGTGGGTCTGTTCACTCACGTGGCTGTTGGCAGGACACCGCCATACCTCATCGCGGGAACCTTTTTGTAGGGCTGCTTGAGTGTCCTCGTGACATGTGGGTGGCTTTCCCAGACCAGGTGATCCGAGAAAGAGAACAAGAAGGAAGCTGCAGTGTCTTTTTTGACCTAGACTCAGAATTCATGATCGCTTTCTCTATTGTCTGTTCATGAAAAGCAAGGCACTCCATCCAGTCCACACTTGAGAGAAGGGAATTCAGACCCACCTCTGGGAAGGAGGAGTAATTAACAGATTTGTGGCTATATTCTAAATCTACGACACCTCTCTACCACGTCCAAGTCCTTGTGACCCAGACAGGTTGTAGGCTAGGAGACCTGGAGGGTGAAATGGTAGAACCGCTCTCCATGATCTCTGTGGACCCCTGGAAGGCAGGAGAGCTGGGAAGATAGGGAGAAGAGACTAGTTCTGCCAGACGGACAGCAGAGAAGACAGGGTGACCGTCTACAGGCCAGCTGTAGACTGACGTTGATGTCGGCTCTGTTTTCAGATGAGTTCTTAATGGAAGCTTTGTGAACGTTTGGACAAGGAGTCGGGAATCTGTCACAACCCGCATGGGTGCCCGTGGTCTTGTCAAATTATCCTCCTTTTCGTTTTGTGTGAGGTTGGCACACGGTTATGTTGTGGACATTGTGCTTTTCAGTTTCAGCAAGGTGTGTGACAAGTTTCACGGCACCTAAGAGTGACTAGACAAAAAGCAAGAAATGAGGTCCCGTGGGAGCTGAAGGACCTGGCAACGTGTAGCCTGAGCAAGAGCCATCAGGAACACGGTCCCTCTCCTTGAGTGTCTGGCCTCCTCAAGGCTATAAGGTGGAAGGGAGGTTTCGGGCTTGCTCTGCGTTGAACAGGCTCCAAGCGTAGATGCCTTAGGGGAACTGATCTGGGTTTGATGTAAGGAAGCCTGTCATTCTTGTAGGCAGAGCTATCCGAAATGGAGGCAAATGGATAGATTTTTCTCCATTCACTCAGGAGCTGAGGGTTTGCCCCTTGGGTGAGAATACTGCAGAGGACATGATTTTAAAAGCCTTTTTCATCCTAAAATTATAACTTCGGATATATAAATGCTACAACATGGAAACTGATACTTCTATTTTGTGCTTTCATTTTTTTGTTTTAAAAATGGCTTTGCATTTTGTTTTGTAGCTTTAAATTGTTACTTGAAAAATGAAATTTATTACGATTAGTGTAAGACTCATGTAGTAATTTATAGAGAAGGAAGAGTTAGTAAGTTATAAATTCTGTTAGTCCCACTGAAACATTTTCTAAAATTATGTGCTGCAAATCTTTATTCAGCAGACAAGGCAATTATATTCTGTATCTATAACTAAATCACCAAACTAAATAAATAATATGATTTTTACAATGCTTCACTGCATAGATACATGAACATAATTTATTTGTAATTGGAACAAAGCCCTAAAGTAGCAGTTTGATCCCACCAGGTAATTAATGCTCATTTTTAAAGACTTTTATTATTTTTTCTGAAAGAATGAGAACACATGGGAAAAGACATAGAATCAGCTAAACAATAAGCCCCTAAAACAAACTAGTATATTCTGGGAACGCATCCTGGCCAACCTCCCAACTAGCATTTAACTTCTGGTTTTCCCCATTTAAAAAAAAAAAAAAATTATAATGTGTGTTTAAAGGCAGTAGAAGCTTTAACTTCAGATTTCTTTAATCTTTAATTTCTTTTTGTTTGAAATAGTGGTTAAGGGTGTGAATACAGGGTGTCAGTTTTCTTGAAGAAAGTCATTAATCTGTTTCCTCTCACTCCAGACCTAGAAAGAAGGTTTTGGTAGCCTTTGTGTTACAGCGTTTGTGTTTACAGAGAAAATGAATTGAGTGTCGTGCGTCATTTAATTATGGTGTGATGCTTATGGATTATTGCAGGTTCAGGCTTGACAAACATCAAGACGGAAGAGATCTCTGAGGTGAAGATGGATGCCGAGTTCCGACATGACTCAGGATATGAGGTTCATCATCAAAAATTGGTACGTAGAATTTACCTCTTCCTGCCACTCAGTTTGTCTTGCCAGATGACCTGTTCACGCTTGTTCATGCTGTGCCAGAAAGCCAGTGAAGGAAAAGATAAAAAGAATAAAGCAGTTGCCTAGAGGGTCATCATGGACCCATAAAGAGAAGAAAAAGAGGGTCTTTATACATTAGTTCTTTGCATCTAGAAGGCTGCTAAGCCCACTCAGGGCTTAGAGTGGAATTAATGTATATCACAATATCTGCTCTAATTCATTTCCCCTGTATTTTCTAGGAAGACGGGTTTATAAGAGGTGGATTTGAAGTTGGCATATGTTAACTATCTCCCTGTGCCTCTCTGTCTCTCCCTCTGCCCTTCCTTCCCGTCCCTTCCCCAGCGCCCACGTTTTAAGTTCTGCAGGGGTAGGATCTTTGGGTTTCTACCAAGGTGGGTGGAGCCGGGAGGTGAGCAGGACTCCATGATGTTCCCAGCAGTGTTGCTCACTGAAAGATTTGGGCAAGAAAGATGGCAGCTTCCTTTTTGGACAAAGTCTCTTCCCACCCACTGTTATTTCCCCCAAATGTTAGACTTGGAGCAAATCAAAGAGCACCCATCCTCTTTACAGGCAGCTCCCGTAGTTACATAAAATCTTTTACCAGAAGCTTCAGATAAATCATATCCTGCATTATGTTAGGGTTTCTTTCATCTTATCACTATGCGTAGTAAGGGGGTTAAATTAATAAAGAAGACAATTTTATTGCACATTCAGTAGTCAACCAAAAAAATGGTAATAAAATTCTCCTAGCAATAATAAGTACTCGCTCTCAGGCATTTACGGTGCACATCGGGGAGGGGGGGGTGGCGTGTGCACATGGGTGCTCTTTTTCAAGGGAGGGAATATCTCTCCAATATTCATAAATATAATTTATAAATCCAAGTAGTAAATTCCAGAAGAAACGCCAGTGAAGTATTGCATATGCCTGTTTTCACTCTCAATAATTGGAGCAAATCCAAAACTGGCTTGTGATTCAGATTTGCATTTCAACTCCCATAATCTCTTTTGTACAAGAACATTTCAGTTTTTTTGAAGCATGATTTTCACTGGCAGGTTAATCCCATCTCAATTATTATGAATTCAGGGGCAATCTTGATGTGGCTGATGCCGAAGAGGTTAAAAAATTCTGGGGGAGCCGCTGAAGAGTCGGGGGCTGGTGGGGCACGGAGCTGAAGATTAATGTGCGGATTTGCATTTTTCTGGAGTCTGTGTCCTACAAGCCCCTCTCCACAATTACACTAACTCCTGTGATGCAACAGTGACTAATGGTAGCAGCAGCAATTAGGAGAATAGCTCCCTCTACTGAGCTCGTTGATAAGATAATGTACTATAATTAGTCCAATGAATATGACAAAATTACAGTATTTTCTTAAAGGCATAGGAAGATGTCCAGACTTGCATTTATTCCTGATTACCTCACATTTTTATCATTAACTAATTAATGATTTGCTTTTTATAAATATGTTGAGCTAGCATATTTATTGAGAAAGGGAAATAATTATGAACGGTTTCTTGTTTTGCTGCAGATATACCCTGAGTAAGACACTTAGAAATCAGCTCTACCTGCCGTATTTTATATTGCCTTTTTCAGATCACTGGGATGTTTGTTGTCACTGTGGAAAATTGGTCATCTTCCTGTGTTGAGATCAGACCGAGAGAATTCTTTAGGGAGCTGTTTTCATTAATTTCTATAATAAATGTGGTATATACTTAGTAATAGTTGGACCAGGTGATCTGGCAGAAGATCACCTCCTTACATAACAGGATTATAAAAGGTGCCACATGCTTTTTTAATTCCAGTTAGGTAGATAAAGTGGAGAAATAGTGAGTTGCTTTCATAAACAACATGAAGGAATGCTGAATGCTGTGCAGCGAAGTTATCAGACTGAATAAATATCTCTGATGGTGTTTTCCAAAATTCATTGATGTCCAATACAAACGAACAGCAAGAATAAAACAACAGGTTGAGTGGGGTTTCTGGAGAAAACAGAAAGCAAGCAGTTCTGTGTGACGATTAAAATTCTTATCTCATCACCTGCTACTTCCCTTTGAAAAAACTCTCTTTTAAGCATTACACTTCTCTGAGGTTCAGTACCGTCCTACTGAATGATCGCAGCTAAAAGTCGGTAACAAGTGTCTTTTTTTCTTCGGATGAACTCCTTTGTCTCAGATGCCTTATTTCTATGTATTAATGTCCCTCTAAGGAAATTAGGACATCTGTGGGTTTGAAAAAGCACCTAAGGCAGACTAGTCATGCATCAGGTCTCCCAGCCGACCTCTTTTCAAAATCATGATCCGTGCCTTTCTTTCCGTCCTTTAGTAGATCCCCACCCCACCTCTCACCAGATGTCCCACCTGTCGGAGGGTTCCAGGTTCCTCTTGGCTACTGTTTTGCCTTCCTAAGGCCATGGGGGCAGGGGGTTGAAAGTAGTAGCTAGAATGTGTGATTTTTTTTTTTTTCCAAGTATGCACCAAATAATGGAAATAATGGAGTGGTCACCAACTCAAACTTACAGCGTAAGGTAGACACTGAAACTCTTTACATACCTTTTCCAGTGATCTCCTGCAATTGCAATCCTTTTTCTTGTCTTGTTTTCAAGGTGTTCTTTGCAGAAGATGTAGGTTCAAACAAAGGTGCCATCATTGGACTCATGGTGGGTGGAGTTGTCATAGCAACAGTGATCGTCATCACCTTGGTGATGCTGAAGAAGAAACAGTACACGTCCATTCATCATGGTGTGGTGGAGGTAGGTAAACGTGGCTGCGTGTTTGCAAGCAGGAGTTAAAGAAAACCAGCAGGAGATTTTGCTTGGCATTAAAACTAAGAATCATCCAAGTGTCTCTTCTTAAAAAAAAAAAAAAAAAAACCTAGATTCCTGCATGGTGCTCAAGTTTGGCAGCTGTTTTCTTGTTTTGGTTTTCATCATTCTGACTTAGAAATACTGTGATCAGGGCATTGGGTTGTACGCTGCTCCCTCAGCTTCTTAGAATTTGTACTGAAATGTCAAATAATACTAGCGATGATGCCTGGCTTAAAGATACTGTGATTAGCCTCAAACATTTAAAAGAAAAGAAAAAAACTACCAAGTTAGAAATGAAAAGGAAGGGGTAGAAGTCTGCTTCGAAAAAAAACCTAAAACCTAAAAAAACCTGAACTCATTTATTCCCTAATTTTTTTGTCTTAAAGAGTCTGACTTATAAGTAAAACCAGGTAGCAGCAATTAATACTGATTTTCAGCAAAGAGTCTTACCTTTAAAGTTTCACAGAAAATCACATGATACCAAACAGCTGAGAGAGCTTACAAGGTTGTTCCAATGTTCAACCTGTTACCCTTCGCTTCTACCTGAAATATCTTCATTTCCGGAGTTCATGCAGTTACACTGGAGGTGGGGAGAAGATTCACCACGTGATATCACAATTACTGCGTGATGACACCTTAGGATTTTGTCCCCACAGACCAACATGTGACTACCATGAGTGTATACGGCACGGAAGTCGTGGGTTACCCCAACAAATCAGAGTAGCTACAAGACTGAAATAGGACTTTTTAAACCCATGATACAAAATACTGAAATAGAAAATTTACGGATAAGTTCTTACGCGTTTATTTTTTTTTAAGAATTTATTTTTATGTAATCTCTATACCCATTGTGGGGCTCGAACTCACAATCCTAACATCAAGAGTGGCATGCTCCACTGACTGAGCCAGCCAGGTGCATTTAAAATGCAGTTCTGGTGTTGGGCCATGGAGCCGGGAGGGGGGTAATCCTCATAGTATATGTAATTTTCTAGGAAACAGAGAAAGTGAATGAATACATCTTGAGAAGTATGAGAATTTTTAGAGCTGAAAGAGATCTCAGTGATCAGTCAAATTGATCTTTTCATTCTGTAGATGAGAAAACAGACCCAGACAGAAGTGCTCACCCACTGTCAAACTAAATAGGGCCAAGATCCAAATACAGATTTTCCCATATCCTATCCATTGTCTCTTCCATCAGAGAGCAGTGAGTCAAACTTCTCACTAACCCCAAAGACACGTGCTCCACACCATTCTCGTCAGAGAAGGGCAGGAAAAGGTTAAATAAGTTAAATGTCTGGCAGAGCCAGAAACCTCATTGTGTTCAGCCCTTAACATTCTTCGGGCTGCTTGTTTATGAGATCTGCGGGTGGAAATTGGCTTTGAGTCTTCTTCTCCCTGTCCGGACTGGTGTGGACGTGCTACGTGCTGGGGAGAAGCGAGGTGTGAAAGAACAGGATGACTGACAGACTGGCCTCTACACACATCAGATAAGCAATGACCGTGTCACTGATTCTGGGTACTGCTCTTCAGAGAATAGTATTTCTGAGCTTGAGTCCTTTGAAACAGTGTGAGATGTATCCTTGTTAGCATCAGTTTACTTCATTTCTACTCAAAACAGTTTTTTTTATTTCATGTTTGGACAAAAAAAAAAAGTGTTTTCATACTTGAATAATTAAAAAGTCCTTTTTACTAAAATTAACAAGTCAGGAAATGACAGATGTTGGCGGGGATGCGGAGAAAGGGGAACCCTCCTACACTGTTGGTGGGAATGCAAGCTGGTGCAGCCACTCTGGAAAACAGTATGGAGGTTCCTCAAAAAGTTGAAAATAGAGCTGCCCTACGACCCAGCAATTGCCCTACTAGGGATTTGCCCCAGAGATACAAAGTAGTGATCCAAAGGGGCACCTGCACCCCGATGTTTATAGCAGCAATGTCCACAAGAGCCAAACTATGGAAAGAGCCCAGATGTCCATCAACAGATGAATGGATAAAGAAGAGGTAGTGTATATACAGTGGAATATACTCAGCCATCAAAAAAATGAAATCTTTCCATTTGCAATGACGTGGATGGAACTAGAGGATATTATGTGAAGTGAAATAAATCAATCAGAGAAAGACAATTCTATAATTTCACTCATGTGGAATTTAAGAAACAAAAACAGAGGATCATAGGGGAAGAAAGGAAAAAATAAGACAAAACCAGAGAAGGAGACAAACCACAAGAGACTTTTAATCATACGAAACAAACTGAGGGTTGCTGGAGGGGAGAGGGGTGGGGGGATGGGGTAACTGGGTGACGGGCATGAAGGAGGGCACGTGATGGAATGAGCACTGGATGTTGTATGCAACTGATGAATCACTGACCTCTACCTCTGAAACTAATAATACATTGTATGTTAATTAATTGAATTTTTAAAAAAGAATGCTCACTCATTTAAAAAAAGCCCCTTCTCGTTTCTTTAATATATTGTATGGGAGTTTTTTTGTTTTTAATTGAAGTAGAGTTGACCTACAATGTTCTGTTAGCTTCAGGTGTACAACGGAGTGATTTGACGACTCTGTGTATTACACAGCGCTCAGCACAGTAAGTGTAGTCACGGTCTGTCACCAGTCATTGTACGTGTAATGCCCTCGGACTGATGAATCTACCCAAGAAGCATCTTCCTTTTTATCAGGTCTAGTGCCTGTTTGGGGCGCCGAAGTCCAAAGAGCTATATTGGTTTGCTAGAGCTGCCATTACAACGTCCGAAACTGGGTGGCTTAAACAACAGAAATTATTTCCTCACAATTCTGGAAGCTACAAGTCTGAGATCAGTGTGTCGGCGGGTTTGGTTTTTCTCTGAGGCCTCCCTCCTTGGCTTGTAGGGTGGCCTCCATTGGGCCTTCACATCATCTTTTCTCTGTGCATTCTGTGTCCTAATCTCCTCTTCCTGTAAGGACACCAGTATTGTCGGATTAGGGTCTGCCCCAATGATCTCATTTAACCTTAATTACTATTTTAAAGACCCTGTCTCCAAATACAGTCAAATTTGAGGCACGAGGTTAGGACTTTAACATAGGTTTGGGGAGGACGCAGTTCAGCCTATAACAGAGCCCAGGGATGCTGGGCAGAAAAGCAAGGTCTCTCTCAGGGACTCTCTGCCATGGTTGTGCATGAGACTTACCAGCTACTTATTTAAAAGGTCCCAGCCCAGACCTAAGGAAACAATTTCCAAATGGGCTTAGAAGCTGAATGGTGAAAGTGTTCCAGCTGAATTGGACATGCAGTCATTTTTGAGAATCCTTGATCTCTCTCCTTTCAGTCACCAGTCTGAAGCGTAGAAAATAGTATCTCTTGTGTACAGGAGAACTATCTACCTTTGTATTTTTTTTTTAAGATTTTATCTATTTTAGAGAGAGAACATGAGTGGGGGGAGGGGCAGAAGGGGAGGGAGAGGGACAAGCAGACTCTGTGGTGAGCACAGAGCTGGAGGCTGGAGGCGAGTCTTGATTTTAAGACCCTGAGACCCTGACCTGAGCCAAAACCAAGAGTCCGAGGCTTAACTGCTGAGCCATCCAGGCGCCCTGAGAACTAGTTACCTTTTAAGACTCGTTACAGCCGCCTAGGTTAAAAGTTTGTTGTGGTTAGTCACCAAGAAGAGTCTCCTTGGATTTGGGTTGTCAGAGAATAAGTTGACACTTGAACACAGATTCCAGAAAAAAATTTTTTTTTTTTTTTTTTCATTTTGAAGCCAGGAGGCATCCTTGAAGGAGCAGAATTGTAGGGAGGACAGTTGTTCAGGTCTTCTCTTGAGACTCATTCCGCTCACTACTTGAGAGCATCTAGAAACCTCTCCCGAGTGAGTGCCCTCCTTATATTGTGTTTCTTCTCCTTATTTCTTCTCACCTCCTCCTTCTGGAAAGTGCAGGTGTCAAGAGCCTGGAAACCACCCCCTTCTCCCTCTCCAGGCCTTCCTTGCTCTCCTTTCCGGAAACATCCCCATTCGCGGTTCCATGTGGAACAGTGCTCGGCGGCCCCAGACCAGAACCTCATCCGAGGTGCCGTTTGCCATCCCTGCTGCCCTCGGGATGGTTATGGTCTGGCTGGGTGAGTGAATGTGGACCTGAAGAGCTGCGGCCCACGGAGGCACCTAGGTTGTCTCCCCTGGTGCAGGCAATATCGGGTGCCGGCGGCGGGGGGTTGAGAGCAGCGTTTCTCCGAGAGCAGAGCAGCATCGACCGCGAATGGATGGGACCCTTCCCTGGACGTTCTCTGCCCATCTCAGCAGGCTCTCACACTCTGGTTCCCAGAAGCAAGCTTATTCCCAGCTCTGGCTCACCTGCTTCATTAGCGAGTAACCCTGCCTCACTGAGAACGAATAAATGAGCGTTTCCAGTTAGACTGGCCTGCGTCTGTCAGGATGGAATACTGTCCTGCTCCACACCATCAGTGCGTGAAGAAACGATGAAAGCCACGGTCTCCAGGACCTCCCTTCTCAGAGCGGGAAGATGCCTGCTGGAGATCGCAGAGCCCTGGAAATGAAAACGAGCCCAGTGTTTTTATTAATAGAGCTGTTACCAGTTGAAAATTAGCGGTTGCCAGTTTTTGTTTTTAAAAAATAAGCAGCAAACATTGATGTGATGATTTGCTTAGCCCTGGGGCGCCTGGGTGGCTCAGTCGTTAAGCGTCTGCCTTCGGCTCAGGTCATGATCCCAGGATCCTGGGATCGAGCCCCACATCAGGCTCCCTGCATGGCGGGAAGCCTGCTTCTCCCTCTCCCACTCCCCCTGCTTGTGTTCCCTCTCTCGCTGTGTCTCTCTCTGTCAAATAAATAAATGAAATCTTTAAAATAAATAAATAAATAAAAAGATTTGCTTAGCCCTGAGGCCAGAGGTTCACTCCGTAAGCCATTAGCTAGCCACGCTCCCCAAGGAGTGACTGTGCTTTGTTGGTGTCTCAGGCGGTGATGTGACAGCCCTTTGTTCTGCTCTGTCCCTCAGGTGCCCACCGTCTCTGGTGGCTGAGGGTCCCAGCGCTGGCTGATCCCAATTGCTCCTGCTTTAATGAGGTCCTGCCCCGTCCACTGACCCCAGATGGCACTCTTCTACACTGATGTCCATTGACACTGGATATTCCAAAATGCGTATTGTAGCTCTTTCCACCACTCCTCCTAAATGGAGACCTCTCCTTTAATAAGGGGGTTGGAGGGGGCAGAGGGTTAAGGGTACAAACTGGCAGCAAGTTGTCAATGAGGCCTGGAGATCTAATGCACAGTATAAGGGATGTAGACCCCAAAACTGTATTGTAATCATCAAACTAGCTAAGAGGCTAGAACTTGATTATTCCAAACACTAATAAGAAAGGATAAGAATGGATAATTCTCTGACCTGACAGAGGTGCTAATTACCACTACAATGGCAAGCATATTACAATGTATAAATGTATCAAGTTAACAGGTTGTGTGTCCTAATTTACATAATATTATATGCCAAATATATCTCTGTAACAAAAAAAAAATTAGGGGGGGGGGTGGCACAAATTCTCTTTATTATAGGGTATAAAAAATTTTTCCGTTCACGGGTCTGATAACTGGACCATCAGAAATCTCCCATCCTTCACACCTCCCCAGCCATCTGATTAATGATCTAAATAAGAAGAGAGGTCCCAGTTAGCTTTTTATGGAGTTACAGCATATGACTTTCCCTGATGAATGTGCCGTCATACTGATAACATGATAAAAATATGTCCTGAGGGGTCCTTTCTTCCTGGCGAGAAGGTGACCCACCAGGGTGGAGTACCTGGCTACCTCTAACGGTGCTGTGCAGCAGTTGAATCAGGTTTAACCTGTGGATCAGGTTAAATGGGAAGCAGAAGTACAGAAAAGAGTGGCTGGACCCAGAACCTCTTGTGGCTGGAAGCAAACAGCAGGAAGAAATACTAGAAAGTCAAAGGAAAGCATCAGAGATGAATGATGATGAAGGCATAGCAAAGGAATCCATTGCCTGCCTGAAAGATCACTTAACATGGGCAACAAACAGAAGTGAACTACTCATAAAGGAGATGGAATTACAGTTAAGAAGATGAACGTGGACACGACTGAACACAAAACCCAAGCCCGGGGGATTAGAGGAGGGATACTAGCTTGAAAACCTGGTTAATGTTTGCTTTGTTTTCCTTCCTGTTGCACGAGCTCTTTGGATGTTCTTACCCTCCATTGTGATTATGTATTAAGTCACTGGTTTATCTTCTCCTTTCCTTGGATGAGCTGAAATGGAATATCTTAGGTGCCAGGACTCTGTAGTTCAGCCTAGCTCAGTGTCATGCATGAAAGGGACACCCAGTAACACATCCTGCTATTATTCTACATAATAAAATGTAAAACGTGGAGTTTACTGGCTTACCGCACCCACACTGGAGACGACATGACACGGAGGAGACCCAGATAGAATTTCATCTCTGCAGTCTTGACAGTTGAGTTGTAAATTCCTCTGGATATAGTGAAGGAATAAAGGTTGAAGCCAGGCCAGAGTGCAGTGCAGAGGGTCCCATGAGACACAGGGCACAGAGCCTAGAGCCAGAAGAAGACTTAGGACCAGTTATTGATGCGATCTAATCCAGAAATTCGGGAGGGGGGGCATGTGCAGAGGTGGTGTGCACGTGTGTTTTCATCTCAGCAAGTGATAGGTGTTCCTGCCTGGTGGGCCAACAGGGATTCTGTCCCCAACTCCATTGTTTCCTCATTCCTTCTAGAACAGGCATCACTGGCTTCAACTTCCCCCAGCTCTGCTTTAAGGGACATAATATTGAGGTTTAATATTGAGCTGTTAATGCCAAGGCCCTGCCTGCACCGTAGTGGGCTGGCCCTCACCTGGCGGCCCCCACCAGTGCAGAAGCTTAGCTTTGAAGGACCTGTCCCTGAGCTCCACCGGGGAGGAAGCCTCCCCCTTACCTGATGCTCTTCCTTTAGTGGTAGGTTTATCCGCGGATGTGAGTACTCAGTGCTGCACCTTGAGCTTCCAAGGGGCTCAGGATAAAGAGATACAACCCAAACTCCTTGGGCGCCATTTTATAAAACTAATTCCTCCTCCTGAAGCTCCCGAGCCCTCTGAGGCGTGAGGGCTCGGCCTCCCCGCTGCAGGAATGGCGAGGCTCGGGCTGCCCTCCCAGCAGCAAAAGATGAGGATTAGCAGGTGGAAAAGGGTCAAGAAGGCAGGAACGTTAGACACCTGCCTTCCACCGGGGCCTCAGCCTCCCATTTCTGGCAAGGCTGTTGGAAGCGTTTGGCTTTGGCCTTTGAAGAGGAGATAAATGATTAAGTTGCCAGGTGTTCCCCTGACCTTGATGAGTGCAGATGACAGGTGACAGCCCGTGCGAGGGTTGATGTGTTCCTGGAGGACAGACAAGCATGATATTCTAACCGTCGCGCAGCATTTTTTGATACTCGGAAACGCGGCAGCTTTGCACTGGATCTCCTCAGCAGGACTTTTTTTTTTTTTAATCTTGACACCATTTGAAATATCAGTTAAAAGGTGGCACAGAGACTAAAAGATGACCAGGTTCGTATGGCCCTGGTGCTGCAGACAGGCTCTTTTCCTGGCGAGCAGAGTCCGGGAGTGGATGAAATCTCTCCTTCCTGGTGCTCATCTTTAATGATGGCGTTTGAACTGACGAGTCCGTGGCCAGTGACACCGTTGCCAGTTAAAGCACGGTGACCTCATCTGTGGACAACCCAGCAGGGCAAAGGACGAGGAGGGCAACGAAGAGCTCCTGCGATGGTTTCCCGTGAGGACGGCGGTGGGAGCGTCCGTTTGCGCGGTGTCCTCCGAGCGCGGACTTGGCGGGAGCTCGTTGGCGGCTCTGTTCTCAAGGGAGGGGCCCCGGCCTGTGGTCGGAGGAACGTGAGGACCGGCCGCAGAGTGCGGGCATCTGACGGGGCCGCGGAACGGGAAGGGCCTGTGGATGGGGAGTCGGGGAATCGTGCACGGAGCGGGCGGTCTGAGGGAGCTGCTCGCCGTCCCGTCCCGGCTGTCCCGGCCTTGGCCGAGGGGGCGATTCCAGCTCCTCAAGAGGCGCAGTAACCAGGCTCAGCTTTCGTGCATTCGGCGGAGAGTTGAGTACTTCCTCCCTCCTGTGCAGTGTGGGTGGTGCGCCAGATACGCTAGACGATGTATCCGCGGACAGCCACTCCCCACTCGCGGGGCTGAGTACACCTTGTCGGATGTGCAGAGAGCAAATACCCCTTCCCGGCTCTGTCCTAACGGTGATGCGGGACCGGGGGCGGATGGGGCACGGCCAGGTTTACAGCTGCTGGCCTGCTCCTAGACGTACAGCACATCAACACAGAAGGTCTGTTTGCAAATCTTTGGCGGGACATACTTCTGTAGTCTTGGTACTCAGTTAAATATATATATGTGGGTGTGTATATAATCTAGAACAGTATATTCTTTGAATATTTTTCCTCTTTTCCTTGCCACACGGCCCCTTTGATATATGTAGATCATCCTTTTAATTAAAAGAGTCTCAGACCTCTTGTCATATTAAATTTAGTGAAAGCAGGGACAAATTAAAATGAGTGTGGAAAGATAATCAGCATTCTAGAATTTATTTAAGCGTCTGCCAATATACGTCGCTGACTCTCCATGATGCTCTTGGATTTTTATTTCCAGCTTAGCACCACACTTTCAAGTAAAACAGTTTTCCGTTGTGGCCTTTTGGTCCCTTAGTGAGCCAACAGGGAAGAAAAAAAAAATTTATTGCGCTGCATGTATCCAGTTACTGTTAAGCGGAGTGGGGTGGGGGGCGGGGAGGGGGAAGCAACCAGTGAGCACTTTGCGGGCAGAGCCAGCTCGGCAAGGTTTTAGGCGCCACCTGGTGGCCGGATGGAGCTCGGTCCTCCCATTCGTCCCTGTCCTCGTAACTGGTGGGCACAGGCATCCTGCTTGGAGGGGTCCGTGGGAAGGAAAGAAGCTAACTGTACTCCTTATCCTTTACCGTTCAGCGTGTGCACCCTCAAAGGATCAGTTCTCCTAATTCATTTTTCCTCGCCCTTGCATTTCAGGTTGACGCTGCAGTGACCCCAGAGGAGCGCCACCTCTCCAAGATGCAGCAGAATGGCTATGAAAACCCAACTTACAAGTTCTTCGAGCAGATGCAGAACTAGACCCCCGCCACAGCAGCCTCTGAAGTCGGACAGCAAAACCATTGCTTCACTACCCATCGGTGTTCATTTATAGAATAATGTGGAAAGAAACAAGCCCTTCCGTTTTATTATTTACTCATTATCGCCTTTCGACAGCCATGCTGTAACACAAGTAGATGCCTGAACTTGAATTAATATACAAATCAGCAATGTATTCTCTCTCTTTACATTCTGGTCTCTACATTATTAATGGGTTTTGTGTACTGTAAAGAACTTAGCTGTATCAAACTAGTGCATGAATAGATTCTCTCCTGATTATTTATCTCGTAGCCCCTTAGCCAGTTGTATATTATTCTTGTGGTTTGTGACCCAATTAAGTCCTACTTGAAATATGCTTTAAGAATCGATGGGGGATGCTTCGTGTGAACGTGGGAGTGTAGCTGCTTCTCTTGCCTACGTATTCTTTTCCTGATCACTATGCATTTAAAGTTGAGCATTTTTAAGTATTCCAAATGATCTAGAGAATTTTTTTCCATGATTGCATTTTACTGTACAGATTGCTGCTTCTGCTAGATTTGTGATATAGGAATTACAAGGATACACATTTACTCCTTTGTGCCTGTTTTATGTGCACACATTAGGCATTGAGAATTGAAACTTTTTTGTCCATGTACCTTTGGATCTTTGATAAAGAAAAGAATCCCTGTTCATTGTAAGCACTTTTACGGGTGAGGTGGGTGGGGGGAGGGAGTGCTCTGCTGGTCTCAAATTACCAGGAATTCTCCCAAAAAATCTTCCGCAGGATGATTGTACAGAATCATTGCTTATGACCATGATAGCTTTCTACACTGTATTACATAAATAAATTAAATAAAATCACCCTGGGCAAGAGTTTTCTTTAAAGGCTTACTAGGAACATTAAATATTCAGAGTCATTGGGGGTTGGGGGAGAAGAAGGGGCAGATGCAGTTTCTTTTAATAGGTCTAAAACGTTTTATTTATGACAGCGAAAGAAAGTGAAAGGGGAAGGCCTGCCTGGACAAACCCTTTAAGATTTGTCTTCAATTTGTATAAAACGGTGTTTTCATGTAAATAAATACATTCTTGGAGGAGCACCATTGTGCTGGTGTGAATGATTCCATGGTAACCACCTGCTGAGCACGAAGTCCCCCAAAGTGAGAAATCTCATGTAACCTAACCCTAGACATCCACACCTTTGTAGCTTAACTGCGAGTCTGAGTAGGAAATCGGGGCCAACATGCTTCTTCTGGTGCTAGTCAAATACTTCATTGACCTAATTCCGTTTTTAACTTGGTCCAGAGTATTTTGCAGCCGGATCTCGGTCCTCACGTTCGTCCCTGTCCTCGTCTGCTTGGACTGCTGTAATGAAATACCACACACCAGGCAGCTTACAAAGCACAGAAATTTCCTTTTCCCAGGCCTGGAGATCGGCAGTCCACGGTCAAGGTGCCAGCCTGGCCATGTGAGGACCTTCCAGGTCGCAGATTTCACATCGTGTAAGGGCGCCAATCCCATTTGAAGGGTCCTCGTGACCTGAGTCACGTCCCAAAGCTTCCCCCCCCCACCACCACCATACCATCACCTTGGGCATTACAATTTCAACATAAGAATTGTGAGGGGATACAGACATTCAGACAGACCATCACCATCTCAAATAAGAGATGAAGAGAAAACTTCTGGGGGAGTTCAAAGCTAAGACAAGCGGATAGCTGTCTCTAAGGCAGATTTTCTGAACTGTGGCACAACTGTTATTCTGTAGGGAATCATTCCTTGTTCTGGGGCGCTGTCCTGAGCATTGAAGGATGTTTAGCAGCATTTCTGGCCTCTACTCACGAGACGCCAGGAGCACTCACCAGTTATGATTGTCAAAAATGTCTCCAGACATGGCCACATGCCCCTTGGGGGGTGCTAAATTGCCCCCACTTAGGAACCACTGCTCTAAAGCTATTTTAAAACAGTGTCTATGGGCATGATTTTTATCGGAGAAGTCTATCCAGTCGTTATCCCAGAGTTGTAAGAACACATGGACCTGGTGTTTCTGCTGTATTATGCTTGGAATCAGCTGAAAATGTGCGCAGGCCTTCCCATTTTAGCTTTAGATTCGACCTTTTAAGTTAAAACACTGAGCACAGAAAATTAATCAAGGTTGTGTTATCATGCACTCTGCTCGATGAATAGACTCAATTAAAACTTGTCTGAGTGTGTCCTGTTTTCATGAGAACAAAACAGCTCTCTCCCTTCCGTTAAGGGCACTTAGACATGACGGCTATCTGAAGGTGCGTATGAGAGTTTGGGTCTAAGTTTGAGTTTCGTTTTGCCTGGCTAGAAGGTAGCCAGTGGGGGAAAGTTAGGGGAAAGTAGGACAGTACATTGCTCAGGACACTGGTGAATTGAAACCGACTTGCTCAAAGGTATGTTATGTTACTCCCAGGCAGCCTTCAATCCCAGTAAGCGCAAGTTTTAACTTTGATCATTTCAGAGCTAAGGAGAAAATCTAAAGCCTATGTAGATAGATTTTATAGATACATAGGTAGAATTTATGAAAAGAAATGAGAACGCTTTCTAATCGTGGTTTTCAACTTGAGATACATTGAATCCCCAAATGGTCCGGGGATTAATCAATAAGCAATTTGTCCAGCCCAGAGGTCAGTGAGACCTGGGGGGAGTTTGGCATGGCCAACCTGATGGGTGACATATGGCATCTCAACATAGTTTTGATTTGCATTTATCTTACTATGAATAAAGTTCAATATTCTTTGATCTTTTCAAGGGCCATTTTGTGTTTTTGAATTTTCTGTTCCTGTCTTTCGTTTGGGGCTTGAAATCTGTTTTGCCAGCAGGATTGCAAACCTGACTGCCTTACTATTTCCATTTGCCTGATAAATCTTTGTCCACCCCTTTTATTTTTACCTTTTTCGATTGCTGTGTTTTAAGCGTGTGACTTGTGTACAGCACAGAATTGGAGTTTTGCTATATGAGCCGATTTGGAAGTCTTTTTGGCTTAATAGGCAAGTCAGGCGCATTCAGTTTTATGATATGACTGCTGTTTGCTCTCAGCTCTGTCATCTGTTGTAATTACTGAGTGTATTATATTTACTGTGTCTCAGCGAACGCGTATGTGCATACATGCGTGCGTGCGTGCTTGGGGTTTATAGGAAGCTTTGTATTTTCATTCTAGTGGTTACTTTTTTACTAATGATTTTTGTAGTGCGCTCCCTTTTTTCTCAACTTCTATGAGGTGTCTTTACCAAATGATATTCTTTGACCCCTTCCTACCACCACCTACACAACAGTGAATGGTCTTAACCCTGCTTTTCCCCTTTTCTCCCCCTTCTCCCATTTTTTTCAGTTGTATTTGTTCTATTTATTCAGACATAAATGTTTATATATTTTTCTTCAACCCCTGATGCCACCCAATTTTAGTCTCAACTCTATAAGTGGAATATGTGAAATGCTCTCCAATGGTCTTTTGTCCCCAGACATCTTTTGGCTGGATGAAGCTCACCCTCCAGTTAGAAACTGTTAGAATTCCTCAGCAAGAGCATGTGTGGGAGGTGCCTAAGGGTCAGTTGGAGGAGCGTGGGACTCTTGATCTCAGGGTCGTGAGTTCGAGCCCCATGTTGGGTATGGAGATTACTAAAAAATTTTAAAACAGCACATGTGGACAGTATCCCTAAAGTTCTAACACATTCAAAACTGATTTTCTATGACCTTGAAACTTGAAGGGCACCTTCCTTTTCCTTAAGTGTCTAGAAAATGCTGCCCGACTGTTTCCTTGCTTCGTATGTTGTTGAGAAATCCGAAGCCAATCTACCTCTGTTTCCTGTGTTAAGTGTTTCCTTTTTTTGCCTAGAGGCTCTGAGAATTTTTTTTTTGTTTTTCTTTAAAGTCTAATAATTCCGAGTTGATTATTCATGCAGTTTTCCTAGGTAACCCCCAGGGCCCTTTCAATGTGTCAGTTCAGTTCTTTATTTCTGGAACTTTTTCTTGGATTACGGTCTTAAATACTCTGTTCCATTATTTTGTTTTCTTCTTCAGAGACACCAGGAGTACACACTTTTGACCTCCTTTTGCTCATTTCCATTTCAACCTCATTCTGATCCCTTTTTTTAATTTATTTTCTCATTTTCATTCTCTTGTTTGTTTTCCTTCTCCTACTCAGTTCCCTTTATTAAGTTTTTATTTGAACCCATTCTCCTGTGGGCACCTTGTAGCCTGTTCTTTATTACTGATACAGTCCTGTGATTTCCTCCTCTGTCTTTCCTAAATTCAATCAGCTCTCGTTGCATTTCTTCCTGATTTTTTCTTGATTTCTCTCAGCTTTTGTATTTCTGATTCGGGGGATTTTCCATATCCCCAGATGCACGTTGGAGACTATTCAATTCAGTGTTGTGTTGCAATTCTTGTCAACTTTATGGTTGTTTTGTTGGGGAGACTTCACGAGCAGAGGAGCTTTTATTCATAACGTCTCACTTTTCACAGTCATTCTCTCTAGAAATGGTCTGCTTTTTTCTGTTTGTATTCATGTCATGGGCAGGTGCCTAGTTAAGAGCACATTCTTCTGTCTGTTCTGCTCTGTTCTGTGTTCTATTCTTTCATGGGTGGTGGTGGGAGGGCAGGACCAAGTGTGTCTTTTTCCTGTTCTCTGTAGGATTCTTCATTTTTGCTCCTTCTTTCCCTTCACTGCCTGCCTCCCAGGAACACCCCCTCTTCTCCATGGTTTGCATTCTCCCACAGAACCTTGGGCTTCTCCAAGTCACCCTCTCTGGTCCCGCCCCCTTGCAGACCCCTCTCTGTAGCCAGGGGTATATGCTACCAAGTCCCCCTCTGTGTTCATTATTTTTGTATATATTCTTTCATTTTCTCTTTTGAGGGTGGTTTTGTCTTTTTTTTTTCCCCCTCAAAGTCCCTGGCTCCTCTCAGGTCTTTCCTCAGGATCTTCAGACCTCTTTACCCCCATTGCTGCACCCACCCATTGGTTTGTGGCGGCTGCCACAGACCAGCAGTGGGCATGCTGTTGGAATGTGTTTTGATTTGTTTGTTTCCTCTACTTATACTTTGAAGGTTGCAGTTTCTCTTCCTCTTAGTAATGCTGACGAGGGAGTTTGAGCCACCATTATGGGGAAATCCCCACGCTAGTATGTTTGAAAAGCTCCCGCAGGAGATTCCTATATGCAATAACAGGGTGGAGAACCACTTGTTATATCAGAATGTGCTTTGTTGTTGTTGTTTTTAAGATTTTATTTATTTATTTGAGAGAGAGAGACAGAGCATGAGCAGGGGGAGGAGGCAGAGGAAGAGAGAGAGAGAAGCAGACTCCCCGCTGAGCAGGGAGCCTGATGCGGGGCTCAATCCCAGGACCCTGGGATCATGGCCTGAGCTGAAGGCAGACGCTTAATCGACTGAGCTACCCAGGTGCCCCTCACAATGTTCTTTTAACTTGTTTTACATATATTGCCTCAAAAATATTTTGGCTTCCTGGCCATGACTATCTGGTTTTCTTTCTACCTGAGTCCTCCATGGAGTGCTATGTCTTCAGAGCTGTGTTTCTCAAAGGCTCTCTCTCCCGTATCGGAATGACCTGGAAGCCTTGCCAAAAAAAATGCAATTTCCTGGATCCCATCTTGGATCTACTTAGATAATCTCTGGAGTCTCAGGACTCCTCATTTTGAATAAGCACATCCTTCAATGATTGTATAAGCCATGAAAGTTCATAAGAATTGTGGCTTTAGATGTGGTGGCCCCAAAGGCTCTGTCCTCAAGTTTCTCTTTTATACACTGTCCCTAAGTAACCTCAGCCACATGGAAAATATTCCTTATAACTCATGTGCAAAACTTAGATCTTCTCCCTGAGTTGCAGGCCCAGACTCCTTTTTTTTTTTTTTTTTAGATTTTATTTATTTATTTGACAGAGAGAGAGAGACACAGCGAGAGAAGGAACACAAGCAGCAGGGGTGGGAGAGGGAGAAGCAGGCTTCCCACCCAGCAGGGAGCCCGATGCGGGGCTCGATCCCAGGACCCTGGGATCATGACCTGAGCCGAAGGCAGACGCTTAACGACTGAGCCACCCAGGCGCCCCCCCATTTTTGTTTTAATAGTATACATTGTGATTACAAATGCTATGCATCCTAACTGTAGATAATACAGAATATAGGAAGAAAAAGGATTCACCCATAATCCCCCCATCCAGACAGAAGTATTGTTAATACTTTTGCATATATACTTTCAGTATTTTTAAGTCACATAGATTTACCTCACTTGCCATTTTTTCATATTCTGGAACCTATTTCCTGCTTTTCCACTTGCTTTAATATGTACATATTCTCATGTCACCTAAAGATTTCTTAACTATTTTTAAAGACCATATAAGGATATTTAATCTACCTTCTTGGGGAATTTTTTATTATTACAATGTTTAAGCCAATATCTTTGACCACAAATCAATGTGTTCTTTAGTTTTTGCTTTTTAATAAAAGCTAATTTAACATCTGCTTCAAGAATGCACACAAGGGGCGCCTGGGTGGCTCAGTCGTTAAGCGTCTGCCTTCGGCTCAGGTCATGATCCCACGGTCCTGGGATCGAGCCCCGCATCGGGCTCCCTGCTTGGAGGGAAGCCTGCTTCTCCCTCTCCTGCTCCCCCTGCTTGTGTTCCCTCTCTCTGTGTGTCAAATAAATAAATAAAATCTTAAAAAAAAAAAAGAATGCACACAAATCAGGCTCAGCCTCAGTCTCCTGATTTGTAAAATAATAGTTCTTCATACAGTGGTCATGAGGATTAAATCTGTTAATATATATGAAGTGGTCAGAACGTTGTCTGACATGGAGTAAATGGTATTTAAGTGTTAGCTACTCAGGGGAGTATCTGAAAAGTAGAAGGGTATTTGTAATTCTTACCTCTTTATCCATAATATCAAAATTTTCAAAAAAGGAAGTCCCGCCATCATCAGTAGTATATGTGAGTGTCCTCTCAAAGTACCCCAGGACTAAGGGGGACTTGGATAATGTCACATATTGCCAAGCTGAAATGAAAAAAGAAAGACTAATTTTGGCCTCACTGTACATACCATTTTCCTATGAGGCTGGTTGTTCAGGGATAATTCTCTTGTAGAAGATTCTTGAAAGGTCCTTGAGACCATTCTCTTCTCTTCCTTCTTCCCTATGTACAGATAGAAGGACCCTACAGTGGTGTGATTTTCTGTACATAGGAAAAATCAGAGCACAAAACACTATGTAATTCCCTTGCTTTTATTACATATATGTATACATTTTTAAAGATTTTATTCATTTATTTGACAGAGAGAGAGAGCGCGTGCACACAAGCAGGGGGAGCGGCAGAGAGAGAGGGAGAAGCAGGCTGAGCGGAGAGCTGGTCAGACGTGGGGCTCAATCCCAGGACCCTGGGATCATGACCTGAGCCGAAGGCAGACGCTTAACGACTGAGCCACCCAGGCATCCCTGATGATATATACCTCCTTGTGGAATACATTTGCAGATCAGATCAGAATATGAAGATCCGCTGGGGTTATTAAAGCAACAAAAGCTGTTGTCCACCTCTTCTGGTAACTGAGAGGGCCTGAGGCGAACCAGCAGGCAATGCCTCATTTCGAACACTGCTCTCTGTTTGAAAAGGTTTTAGAGTGATTTCCAGAGTAAATAATTTTAATTGTCAGGAAGTTGTCTTGGAAAACTAAGTATTCTTGGATAATCTGTTTGACACACCTCAGAGCCTACTACAATTTTTAACCACCCTAAACTTAGTTTTTCTTAAGCTATGCTCTATCTCTCCAAACTCAGAATCTTTCTTAGGGACCTCAAACATTCCTCCTTCGGTTTGTGAGGTGGCCACAGCTGCTTCATCTTGGCTCATTCATTCACGTCACACTGTTATTGAATGTCTACTGTATACACCCAGACAGTGCCAGGGATGGGGAATACAGTGGTTAAAAAACAAACATGTGCTTTCACTCTCAAGACCTTACAAGTCTCCGAGTTACCATGACGACCCAAACAGTGATTGCACACTAACAATTTTTATTTTGCCACAAGTCTGCGATTTGAATAGGGCTCAATGGACAAGGCTCGTGTCCACATAGTATGAACTGGGGCAGCTCGACTAAAGGCTGGAGGATCTGTTTCCAAGATGGTGCACTCACATGGCTGGCAAGTTGGTGCGGGCTGTCAGCTTGGGAGTTTGGCCAGAAGCCTCAGTTCCCCTCCACGTGTGCCTCTTCACGTGGCCTGGACCTTCTGAGAGCATGGTGGCAGAATTCCAAGGGTGAATGTCCCAAAAAAGAGAGCAGAAACTATAATTTTTGCCTTTTTATGTCCTGGTCTCAGAATTTCCATGATATCATCTCTGTCGTACCCAATTCATGGAAGGAGTCACAAGACTTGCCTCAGATCAAAGTGAGGGCACATAGATTTTATCTCTTGATGAAAACCATGTTGGAAAACTGTGGACATGTTTTAAAACCACTACATTAAAAAAACATGTATATGTATATATATTCCATTAGAATAAGTAGAGGTGATAGCCATTCCTCTTTCTTGATCTGCTTAGCATAATGAACTGGTAATGAAAGACTGTTCGGGGCACACAAAGGATGTAGCTCAATTCCCTTGGGTAGGACAATTTCTTTTTATATTTTCCATTCTGGACTTGTCCCCTGAACTTCAGATTCCCTGTTGCCTGCTGATCTCTCCATTTGAATATTTAACAGACATCTCATACTTAACGTGCTCAACATCAAGCTCCAGATGTCTTACTCCTCCTATTGCCCTTCCGTTCTCATGGAATGACAACTCCTGCTCTTCCAGTTGCTTAGGCCAAAAATCACAACCCACTGGTTATCCATTGGCCTTATTCCCTTATCTCCTTTAGGTCTTTGATGGAATGCCATTGTTTTGATGATGTTGTTCCCGACCAATCTGGTTAAAACTAAACTCCCTCCCTGCCCCCAGCATTTCCTATACCCCTGCCGCCCATCATTTTTCTCCTTGGCACCATCTTACTTTTATTTGCTTACTGCCCTCCTTCCGTGACAATATAAATTCCATAAAGGCAAGATTTTGTTTCTATCTTGTTCACTAACGAATCCTTAGTGCCTAGAACAGTGCCTCACACAGGATGATTGCTCACTTGTTTGAATAAGTGCATACGTTTGGGTTGTCACATTCTGACAACTAGCACAGAGAAAGGATTGAGGAAGGGGCAAAATGGGAGGAAGGGGAATGACTTGCCCAAATATCATATAAACACTGGAGAGAACCAACAGAGCTGTATATCTTGTTTTGCTTTCTCAAGATCCAGTCACAGACTAGAGTTTTAAATATTCTTCATCCTATATAGGCTGGGCCTGAATAAAATGTCTTTGTTTATGTTAGTTTCCTAAGGTAGTTTCCTCGATGTGGGCGTGGACGAGTGGCCTGGCAGAGGAAATAGGCTTCTGATCAGTTTTCGTAGCCAAAAACAACCTCTAAATTCCCTGCATAGTTTTTACTCATCCTTCCAAACCGGAGGGTTTTATCTACGGCCAGAAACCCTTTCACATCAAGGGACAGAGCTCCAACAATAAGAAAAGGAAAGCGATCGTTTAAAAAAAATTACACCTATTACTGAAGAATTGTACTTCAGCTTAGAAATTATGATAAAAGTTTTGGTGAATTGCACCAGGAAATACAGATCCTTAAGAGGACAGAAAAAAAATGACAAACTCAGAGAAATAAACACCTCAGGAGCATTCAACGGAAGGCTTGTACAGTATAGAATCTCCAATGAGCTTCAGGAATTGAGGGAGCAAAATTGTCTGCGAGGAAATGGGCCTAAAAGAGATGAGTTTCTGGAAGCTACATCTTACCAATTTCAGTGTATATTTATAATCACATGTCTGGTCTCTCCTGGCTCGTTTTAAACTTTGGCTACTCATGAAAGCTCTGTGTATATGGAAGAAGATTCTTCTTCAAGCCAAAAGATGATCCCCAAAACACTGACTCCCAGCAGACACCTCAGCTCTGTCCTCTGAGTGTTCCCTCACAGAGGCCCATGGGTATGCAGGGCCTGGCCCACAGACTCTTATGAGACTCTCTGAAGATGTTTCTGGCTAAAGATTTTGTATCTTTTTTTTTTTAAGATTTTATTTATTTATTTGAAAGAGAGAGAGAGAGCATGAGTGAGGGGAGGGGCAGAGGGAGAGGGAAAAGCAGACTCCCCACTGAGCAGGAAGTCAATGAGAGAGACACAGGGCTCCCTCCCAGGACCCTGAGATCATGACCTGAGCCCAAGGCAGACACTTAACCAACTGAGATACCCAGGCGCCCCAAGATTTTGTACCTTTATCTCTAAGAGAATAGGAATGTATTACATTTGACTTTATGACTGTTTTTTTAAAAATAAATGAAGTAGTCCTCAGATCCCCAAGCTACCTCTCATTCTAGTTACCAAAATTTTGCCCAAATGTTTAAGATCAAAGACATATTCAAGGGGAACGGGCATTAAGGATTATTTAGATAAGTCCCTTATTTTACTGAGGAGGAAAGTAAGCCCAGTGTTGTGAGGTGACTTACCCACAGCTCTGGCCAAGGTGAGCAGGACTCTGGTCTGTTCCTCTTACATCCAGCTCTCACTGAGACCTATGTTTGTTTTTGTTTTTGTTTTTTTCCCCTTAAGACTCCATATTAGAGCTTGTAATGCCCTCCCTTAAAACGAAGCCTTGGCTCTCCCAAACCTCTACCTTGTTTCCCTAACATCCTTCCTCACCCCCACCCAGTGGTATAGTGCAGAGCGCCCCCCAGTGAATTCAGGGAATTTCCCCAACAGCATTTAGGGTAATCTCACTGGGAGAAATGACCCATGTGGGAGAGGGTGCCCAAAAGTATCACTTGGTCTTCCTCCCGGGTATCCTATATGGGATAAGGTATGTGCCCCTTTCCATAATGGTAAATGTTGGACTGCCAAGACCGAATTCATCTTAAATGCCACAGCCAGGTTGTATAAATACCTTATGTATTGTTTTCAAATTATGTCAGAAAAAGACTAACTTCAAGGCGTTAATAAGGTAAAATGGAAAGTTACCTCTCTAGGCGCACCTGGGTGGCTGAGTCATTAAGTGTCTGCCTTCAGCTCAGGTCACGGTCCCGGGTCCTGGGATCAAGCCCCGCATCGGGCTCCCTGCTCAGTCGAAAGCCTGCTTCTCCCTCTCCGACTCCCCCTGCTTGTGTTCCCTCTCTTGCTGTGTCTCTCTCTGTCAAATAAATAAAAAGAAAATTTAAAAAAAGAAAGAAAGAAAAGAAAGTCACTTCTCTAATAGGCCACACAGATACGGGATTTGATCATTATCCTACAATAGCTTTATGTTCTGAAAGTCCCCACCCCATCCCCAATAGCGTCCCCTATGTAACTATGATTTTGTTGGGTCAAGAGAATGCGTTATGTCTCCAGTTTTCACTGTGGTGAATAGTAGAGCATGAGATTGGTGGAGGGGCCAAGGAGGCCAGGTTAGGACAGAAAATTTACCAGAAAAAATGTAAAAAGTCTTCTAATGGTTCTAATGATTTTCTTCTCTAAGAGGCAAACACTTGGGCGCCTGGGTGGCTCAGTTGGTTAAGCGACTGCCTTCGGCTCAGGTCATGATCCTGGAGTCCCGGGATCGAGTCCCGCATCAGGCTCCCTGCTCAGCGGGGAGTCTGCTTCTCCCTCTGACCCTCTTCCCTCTCATGCTCTCTCTCATTCTCTCTCTCAAATAAATAAATAAAATCTTTTAAAAAAAAGAAAAAAGAGGCAAACACTCAGGAGCAAATAGGTGAGGAGGAAAATACATAACGTGGTGGTGTTCTCCCCCTCTTCTTTCCAGAAGAAGGTTAAAGGAAGAATTGCGATGTCTTAGTTAAAATAAAGCTGCAGGTGCACCGTGGGTTTCAGGTGGTGTGGGCGGGGACCCCTGGCTGTCCCCGCCCTGCCGACCGGGGCTGACATTCTGGGTTTTGCCTTTCGTCAGGGAGCGCTTCCCAGCAGTTACCTAGACTGAGGCAGGCAGAACCACAGCACCGGGCTGCCCATCACATCTGCCGGATGATCATTTTCATGGCAGCAAGTGATTCTGCAGACGAGAAACGATTGGAACGTTCCCACTCAAAGGACAGCTGGAGGGAATTTTTTCTTTTTCCTGTCCTAGACAGTAGGCAGAATCCTAACGTCAGAAAACTTTGAGGAAAAGAGAAAAAGAAAAAAAGAAGAAAAAGAGTAACAGAACACAGATGTTTTCTTTAAAGAAAGGAAAAGCACAATAGCCAGATGGAAAGGAACCTAGAATGAATGTCCAAAAACGGTTTAGTCTACGATGATGCAAATGGCTTTGACACTGGCTTTCTCGTCGAATCTACATTTTACTAAACTAATTGCAAAGCCAGCCCTGTGTTGTCTGAGCATTTGGGTTTTTTACTGTTTATGCTGATGGGTTTTGTGGATAGTGGATTAGTTGCATTTTAATGCCCGGAGGCGAAAAGATGAAAATATTCCGAGGATGGTAATGGATGAAAAAGCACCCTGCTGCTCGCGGTTTCAGACACACAACTACGTGATTTTCTGTTTTAATGTATGTTGCCTGTGCTGGTTTTACTGTTCTGACAACATCCCCAGAGATTTCTCCCGAACAATCCAGTGTCTTCTGCCTACTATTCTGCTCTATGCCATCCTCCAAATTGTTCCTTAAAATTTCCTAAAATTACAGATAAGTCTGGCAAATGTATATGGCTCACTACACATAAATCTATTTAATTTTCACACATAAAAGTGGATTAACTTAAAGGGAAAGAAAATGACTCTAATGAAAAAAAAATGTTGGTGAGAGGTGGCAAAGTTTTAAGGAGGATGTAGACCCACCAAGGCTTGGAGAATATTTACTCTGGCTGCCCAGCGGGTGAGTCTCTCTATCTTAGCGTGATAAAATACTGGATCTTACCCACGACCAGTATAATGTTTCCTGTCTTGAAGCTTGGCAGGCACAAGTGGCCTCATCAGATCCTGTCTTTTCCTTCAGAAAGCAACTCGAGTGCCGCGGACATTCCAAAACTTAATGCAGTAATTATCTGTTCTCAACTACCAGCGTGGAGCCCTTTTAGATTAAATTCAGATGGGCCAGAGGCACAGGGTGACCCTTCCAGACACAACCCAGTGATTTCTAATCATTTCACTGGCAGCGAGGCTCCACTGGGTATTTATTTTTTTTTTTTTAAAGATTTCATTTATTTGACAGAGACACGGCGAGAGAGGGAACACAAGCAGGGGGAGTGGGAGAGGGAGAAGCAGGCTTCCCGCCAAGCAGGGAGCCTGATGCGGGGCTTGATTCCAGGACCTGGAATCATGACCTGAGCCTAAGGCAGCCGCCTAACGACTGAGCCACCCAGGCGCCCCTCCACTGGGTATATAAATAACCCAGACAATAGCCTGCAAAAGGGTTTCCCCTCCCTTTTTTTTTTTGGAGTGAGGAGGGAGTCATATGGGAAGGTAAGGAGAGAGATCTTAGAGATGCACAAATGACCCTTGCAAATAAATCTTTTCCAATCTGAATAGCAAATTGATCCTTGAACTTTTCATGTTTGGCTTTTTCCTTCGTCTCATCAATCAAGCACGTAAAAAATTGTTGGATCACTGTGTTGTACACCGGAAACAAATACAGCATGTGTCAAGTATATTTCAAAAAAAAACCAAAGAAAAGGAAAGGAAACCAAGGCACTTCCTGCCAACAAACTTCTATAAACAAGGCAGGTCAACGTGAAACTTCTAATGGGTTTTTCTTGAACTTTCCAATGAAGAATGTCCCAGGAGGGATTTGTCTATTGTCGTGGAGAACACAAAGCCACTCCCGGGTTTGCCACTGATTTGGGAAACAGCAGGGACGGATGACACTGACCCCAAACCCACAGCTCCCTTATGTCACTCACATTCCCAGGATGCACATGGGCACACACGCACAGCAAAACCAGGCCAGGAAAGCACACCAACAAGAACCCATGAGCTAGAAATGGGACCTTTCAAATGAAGCTTCTTGGTTTTTAAAAATTGTTATAAAGAAAAATTTGTATTTCCTCTGGGCCTTTAGTTTGAAATAGTCACCATATCGAAGCATTATGAAAATCACTAAAACCGGAGGCTAGAATTTGGAATCACCTTGAAATAAATGTCTAGGCTGAGCATTATTATCTCCAAGATATATATTTAGTTTATTGTTATAAAGGAATGGTATTAACCGAAAAGGAGATGAACCTCTTATTAACTAGATAGTATGCACGGGCATGAGGTGGAGATTTGGGTCATTAATACAAGCCCCTGATAAGAATATTCTGAGAGTTCTTAATACAGAAGCAGCAAGGTACTATTCTGAATCCCGGGCTAAAACATTGACGTTTGGCGTTGCAGAGCCCAGGGCTATTAAGAAAGATGAATCAAAAAATAAATAAATAAAAAATAAAAATTAAAAATAAATAAAAAAATAAAAAGATGAATCCAGCTAAAAAAGCACAGGGCTGGAGAATGAATCTATTCCCTAGGGCTACCTGTTATGAGTGGATCCCTTTCCAGAATTTAGTTCTATCTTTTCTGGAGTGGAGAAGTAGAAATCTAATAAGATGAGAAAGAAAAGTATAGCAATGGCACCATCAGCTAGGACACATTATTTTAAACTTGAAACAGAACTGTATTCGTGATTTTGATAATTGTGCAATGATTGTATGCAAGATGTTAACATTAGGGGAAGCTGGGTGAAGGGTATATGGAGTGCTCTGTACTATTTTTGAGTCTTTTTGTAAGTCTAAAATTCTTTCAAAGTAAAAGGTTAAAACACAGTATTGTATGGTACCAGACTGTAAAAGAAATTAGCAGAGATGTATAAAAGTCCAGAGTCTATATGACTTCGTCTCCTTTTTGGATGATTATCAAGTTAATCCTTGTGGCCCCCATTGCCATTATTTATAAAAAGTTAAGTACTTTCATGGGGACTCAGTAGCTCTTGACAATGAAAACCTCAAGGTGCACCCGTTTGAAGTAATTTAAACTGAAATGACACGAAACATAAACTAAGGTAGAACCAGTTCACTGAGAGCCATGAAATTCACCAGATAACCCAGAGGCTGTGAAAGACAAATATTTTATTAGCAGTCTTGTAGTGGGAAAGAAATTTGGCCCCAAACGGAAGGAATGGATACCTTTGGGTCTCTATACTTTTCAAATGGTCTTTGTAATTTGCTTCTGACCAGTTTCTTACTTCTAACCACACCCTATTTCCCCTTCAATACACTGATTTTGAACTTTCGTTAGTGTTCACCATCTCTATGACATGACAATAAAGGTAAACAATTTGCATGGGGTACTTTAACATTTACTTTTTAATTTTCTGTACTATTACTATTTTATCGTCTATATAATGGTTTCATTATATCTTTTATTATTTGATTTTTAAAATAAAAAAATCAAGAACCGTATTTGTTAAGAAAACAAATACATTTTATTTTAAAATATTCTTATACAGACATACAATGTCCCTTGGCATTCTCAATCTTCTAATTATTAAAAGTACATGTTGGGGCACCTGGGTAGGGCAGTTGGTTAAGCGTCTGACTCTTGGTTTTGGCTCAGGTCATGATCTCAGGGTCATGAGATCAAGCCCAGAGTCAGGCCCCTCCACCCTGCTCACGCTCATGCTGTCTCTCTAAAATAAATGAATCTTAAAAAAAAAAAAAAAAGGAACATGTTCCATTGCCCAAATTATGGCACCAAAAGTCACCTGGGGATAAGAAAAGAGGTGAGTGCAGAAGTTAGAGAAAAAAACCAAAAATGTCCTTGAACTCTTGAATAGCAAAGGGATCATTACATTCCTGTTGAAACATACTTAGGCAGTAAATGAGTTAAGTGAGTAAATGAATGAAATTTCAAAAGGTTTGCCAGCAGGAGGCACTCTGAGGGCAACAGGAAGAGAAAGGGCTGACTGAACAGCTTGGTCTTGCCCAGACTTGCAAACAGTTGACAAACGAGCATGTAATTACAAGATAAAGCGAAAACCACAGATCTGGGACAACACGAGCCAATGGATGAAATTAAAAGTGGAGAAACTGCCTGTCAGCCAAAAAATTTGCAAAATTAGGGTTTTAGCCTCTTGAATATTCTGCTTAATTAACCTTAGTCAGATTTGGATTACCAGTTTAAAAAAAAAAAAAAGAAATCAACAACATTTAATTTTTATTGAGTGATATTCGGTCTTTGTTGAGCTATTTAATAGAACATTGAGATCTTACAATGCTTTTGTGTGATTCATTTCTTCATGTAACAAATATTTATTGAGTACTCGCCACTTTCCAGCTACTGAAGATAGAGCTGTTAACGAAATAGACACAATGGGTGCCCTGTGGTGTTTCCATTCTAGTATCAGTATGGTAAATGTCAGCGACGCACAGATGTTCAGAGAGGTGGCTCTTAATTTTTTTTAGGTCATGGACCATTGAGAATGTGTTGGAACTGTGGGTCTTCTCCCTGTAATTAATTAATTAATTAATAGAAAAATTTATGAACATATACATAAAACTTGGTGCATGTCTATACCAAGTCAATATCAACTGGGACTGCTGTTGCCACCTAACTTCAGGGCTTCTGCTCTGGGTTGTGTGTGTGTGTTGTTGTTGTTTTTTTTAAGATTTTATTTATTTTTTTGACAGAGAGAGACAGCGAAGAGAGGAAACACAAGCAGGGGGGAGTGGGAGAGGGAGAAGCAGGCTTCCCGCTGAGCAGGGAGCCCGATGAGGGGCCCGATCCCAGGATCCTGGGATCATGACCTGAGCCGAAGGCAGACGCTTAACGACTGAGCCACCCAGGCGCCCCTCTGCTCTGGTTTTTGAGCCCTAACCTATATTCATAGATTTATTTGAACAAAAACCAGATAAAAATTGGTCTATATTAGCTAATTCTAGATTATTTTACTTTAAAAAAAATTTTAAAGATTTATCTATTTATTTTAGAGAGAAAGAGACAGAGAGAGAGCAAGGGGCGAGGGGCAGAGGGAGAGAGAGAGTCCTTGAGCAGACTCCCCGCTGAGCACAGGGCCTAGCACAGGACCCCGAGATCATGACCTGAGCTGAAACCAAGAGTTGGACACCTAACCAACTGAGCCACCCAGGCTCCCCATAATTCCAGATTATTTTAAAATACCACTAAGCTGTCTTCTGGAATGATAATGTTTACATATGATATATGACAGAAACCCCCAGGCCTTTGTTTCCTTTGAGTCATATAGTTGGATCATTGGCCATATCCTGTTGATTGTCCATGCCTTGGGTTAACTTGTTAAACTATTAAACTGGGTTAAATTCTATTCTAATACACAAAGTCATGCTTTTTAACAGGAAGCTATTATGCATTGCACCAAGAGAACGCTGGCTTCAGCCAAAAGAAGAAAATGCATCATTAAGTTATTTAGCTTTTAGGGGAGCCTTGGTTAGAAGGCATATCTTTAGGTTACTAAATATATCCTTCTTCTAGCATAAAAAATTAGGGCCGGCAACATTCAGATGAAAGGATAATTAAGAAACACCCTTGGTTGCCGAGTTGTTTTGTCATGAAATTAGGCGCTCAGATTATCATAACCCAGGAAAGAGAAATTTATTTACCACTAAATCAAATTTATTCACCACTAAAAATTCATTTGCATTTTAAAGTGATATAAAACCAAAAAACAAAAAACCTGGTGATCTTTCCATAGCCTAGGTAACTTAATCCTGAATCAGGTTCCCCTGATGAGAATATAAATCAGTCCTAGATGCCAAGGGAAGGTGGAGAGAGTGAAGATCACCAAAGACTAAGTTATTGCATTTTAAACTAATGTCCAAGTCACCTTTTACCGCAGTAATTGCAAGCAAATATTTTGTCATGCTCAACACAAAATGGCACTGCAAAATAGTTAGCCACCTCATTCTCCATTTCTCTGTGGGATCACTAACAGAAAAGCTCCTAGTACCTGGATCAGGTTTTGAACAGGTCAGGCAATGTTGACTACTCTTCATGTGTCTTTGACACCAAGTAGTGTCTGAACAGTGGTGGTCACAGAAAGAAAGAAAAGAAGAAAACTCAGAAGAAATGAAGGTAAATAAGGAGGAAGGGAAGGAGGGAGGATGCTTCTTGATCTGTATATACTGTAGATTATAACTTCTCCCCTCCTGAATAAGGAAAGCAAGTGACTGGCCCAACTAAGCTGGGAATTCCATAACTTTTATAAAAATTGTCACTTTAATTTATGATCCCTATAACCAAAACCAAGTCCTTTCTTATCATTTTTTAGAAACTTCCTGACAGGGCGCCTGGGTGGCTCAGTCGTTAAGCGACTGCCTTCGGCTCAGGTCATGATCCCAGGGTCCTGGGATCGAGTCCCACATCGGGCTCCTCGCTCTGCAGGGAGCCTGCTTCTCCCTCTCCCTCTGTTGCTGCTCCCCCTGCTTGGGTGCCCTCCCTCCCTCTCTCTCTCTGTCAAATAAATAAAGTCGTTAAGAAAAAGAAAAAGGAAAGAAACTTCCTGGAAGTTGATCTATTACATTCCTCATTAGACATCTTGGCCCTTATTTTTTGTAGCCCAGTTTCTTTGACTTGGATGGATCATTCGACTCTTAGGATTCCTTATAGATGCAATGCCAAACTCCTTTGTTTGAACAAATTGTGAGGAGTTAATGACTTCACCAAACTGTATTCTTGACCTAACCGTCCCCGAGCACACAGACTTTTTAAATGAATAATATTTTCATACTTGGAGAAAAATACAACAGTTTTAAAAATATTCACTTTTCCTTCCTTGTCATCCTAGCTGAAAGCTCTCTTCATCCTCCACAGCGGTTTTAAAGGAAATAAGTATAAATCACCTGCTTGACTGAACTTAACCTTCACACACTTAGGTGGACTACAGGTGATGGTCTTTTCTGATTTATATCGTACATTTCCGCCAAAGAGGCTAGTGAATAATGAGCCAGTTCAGGAGAGGCCAAAGCTCCCTGCGCAAGCCCTGCTCAGTGACCTTGATTAAGCCTTACTTTTTGGTTCCAGATTCCGTCTCTCAAGTAGGTAAAGTAAACTCCCAGGACTTTTTGGAGAAAGAGGCAGAGAGGTGAATGGGCAGAAGCACAGAACGTCTGCTGAGGCCATTAGAGACAGGAAGTTGAAGATCAAAAGGGGTTGCCAGCTCGCAGACTAGAGTCAGGCAGAATGCTGAGGATCCAGAACATTTTTTCCAGCACTGGATGTGATAAATGAAAGGCTGTTGAAAAGATAAAGTTCTGTAGTCAAGGTAAATGTAAATTCTAATGATGACTTACTGTTCACTGGAAACATAAATTATGAACTCAGCGAGGATAGAATTGTTTTTCAAAATAGAGTTATCCATCTTGATTTAAAATAGGAAAAAACCAAGTCCTCATGGCTGTATTGGTTAAAAAAAAAGGGTTTGGCTGCCTGGGCAGCAGAGTCGGTTAAGCATCGACTCCTGGTTTGGGCTCAAGTCATGATCTCAGGGTTGTGAGATGGAGCCCCGTGTCAGGCTCTGCACTGAGCATGAAATCTACTTGGGACTCTCTCTCCCTCTGCCCCTCCCCCGACTCGTGTTCGCTCTTTCTCTCTCTCTCTCTCAAATAAATAAATCTTTAAAAAAAATTAAAATATTGGGCGCCTGGGTGGCTCAGTTGGTTAAGCGACTGCCTTCGGCTCAGGTCATGATCCTGGAGTCCCGGGATCGAGTCCCGCATCGGGCTCCCTGCTCGGCAGGGAGTCTGCTTCTCCCTCTGACCCTCCTCCCTCTCATGCTCTCTGTCTCTCATTCTCTCTGTCTCAAATAGATAAATAAAATCTTTTAAAAAAAAAACATTAAAATATTAAAACAGGGTTCTCAAACAGCGCTATGGATATTTGGGGCCAGAAAAGTCTTTGTTGGAGGTACTGTTCTGTGCACTGTAGCATGTTTAGCAGCGTCCCTTTCCTCTACCCACTAGGTGCTAATAACACTCCCTCCCCAGTCATGACAATAAAAAATGTCTCCATACATTGGAAGATGTCCCCTGGACGGCATAATTGCCCCTGGTTGAAACCACTGATTCTGATTTTTGGTTTAAAGATAAAGATAAGGTTTATGATATTTTCAAAAGCGCCTTTAGTTTTTGTGTGAAACTCTCCAGTCCAAATTTTTGAGGCTTTGGCTGAGTTCGTGAAGGACATCTAAAGCTTCTCATTTGAGAGCTATCACTTTAAGAGAGCCTTCCAAACCTCTGGGAGTATGGTAACTACCTGAGCCTGGAATGTTCCAAGAAACAAGGCTGTTCCTTGGGGGCAGGGATTATGAATTTCCTACTTATGCTACCTACCAGCTCCTGGTTTAGAGCTGACACCTTGTATGCTCTCAATAAGACCCACATGGGTGGATGGATGGATGGATGGAAGGATGGATGGAAAAGCAAAATAAGAGAGAAATTGAGCTAGGGAGGTATGGATTTATTTTCTTTGGTTATCTCTAGGTGTATACCGGGTCTCCTTTACCTACACTAGGGTACTGCAAAGAGCATCTTAGTGATGAAGAAAGGAGACTGCATGTGTCTGACTCTACAAGAAATCCCACTGAGCTTTCAAAGGGAAAGACCAGAAACCCACTGTGATACTTTGGGTGTCTGACCCATTCTGCAATAAATAATGCTGGTAGGTTGAGAATTAAATCAGCATGGCTCTGATCTGGGGAAGCAATGCACACCAGTAGGCACATAAATACACCCATGTGTGAGACCCTCCCCTATGACCTCCATTACCTGTTCCTTCCTTCTACCCTTTTGGGGACAAAAAGCTTAAAGTGGGTCAGCAGTTGGTCTAATAAAGATGCAAGCTGCTCAGGGAAAGCTCTCAGTTCAAGCTATACTTGAGGTTCCAGAGCTGCCTGAGGTCTGTGAATGCAAATTCCTTTTCCGCAGCAGTAATTTAATATGCCATCTTCTGCTGTGGCTGGCCACGTTTGCCTAAATTACCCCTCCTGTGATGCTGAAACTTGACCTTGTACATTTGTTTTTGGAAAATTCCTTTTGTAGTCTGAAATCAGTTGGTTTCCAGTTTGAAGACATTGCCTTTAGATTATATAAATATACAAACTTTCGACAAAAATAACCCCAGTCTCAGTGGGCTCTGACTTTTCTAAAAGAACAAAGTTGGGGCCTGTAGGAGGCTGGGTGGGGATGGACAGTTCCTAATGTTTCAATTTTGTGGAAGGTGTTTTTACTGCTCTAGAAGTAAGCAGAATATCCCTGCTGGTCCGTTACCGTGGCCCCTTCATTAATGGATCCTGCCAGTACCCCGTCTCTTCAGTGGGGAAAACAGCTTGTTCACAAAGCCATTCACAGCAGGACTATTTGGCTCCCATGGATAGATGTACCATAGGGATCTTCTGCTTCCTGGAAATCACTCTCTTTCTAACTCAGGGAAGAGATTGCTCTTGACTGTTTTAAATGGCACCCTGTGTTCCCCAGGCTAAACAAGGATGAGGAGTTAATCACCCCTTTTAAGGATAAAATTGAGCACCAAGGCAGAGAAGGCAAAAAAATTTTAAAAAAGAAAGCTTTAGAGCATTGAGAATGTAAAGAAGAAGAATTTAAACATCTAATAATGTTGCCTTCCAGCTCTGTGCAGAAGCCCAGCGCTTTATGACCCGCTGTACCTCCAATTCTCTCAATACATGGGGTACAAGAGAAGAGTGCTTTGGGGTACTACCCCAAAGCTCAGAGATGAGTAGGACCAGAAGGAGATCAGTACCTGATCCTCAAAGATTGAAAACCCACATGTGGAGTGGAAAACAAATAAGAAAGGTTCACAGATAATGAACAAAAGGCAGAAAATGATGGCATGAAGTCCAAATGGCTCCATAGTCTGGTAGAATTCTGAGAAGACACTCATTTTGTGGGGGATGAAGAAAGACTTCATGGCCTATGAAATGGACCTTGAAGAATGTATTGAGTGTGCACAGGAAGACATGAATGCGTGCGTAGGGGAAGGAGGACTGTATTTCATGGGACACAGAAAAATGAGCTCAGTACAACCGTGGAAAAGGACTCAGGAGTGGGAAAGAGAAGAGGAAGAAGTCCATTTCATACTTGGAGGTCGCATCCTTCGGGGTCCATTCAGGAGTGAGAAATCACATCAGCTACTTAACAGAGAGAAGTTGATATAAAGAATAGCTAACTGATAGAAAATTCTGAACCAGGTAAGTGGAAAAGCAGCGCTGTGCTGAGCCATACCGGCACCTGAGGCAAAAGGAAAAACCATGCACCGCTGTATCCTGTTTTATGTATTCTTTAAATACCAAATTCTTCCAGAACACTAAAGTAGTTGAAAATACATTGAAAAATCAAAAGCATAGATGTATTAAAATTCATAATGTTATTTTAAGTTTAAATATTTAATTACACCAAAAGCTAATTTCTATGATTTTACATTTGCTTAAGCTGATTCAAAATTATTCAAGATCATCCCTTGGACAGGAGAAAGGGCCAAATGTGGTAATCATTACAGTTAAAAAGGAAAAAAGCAAAGAAGTAAATTTTGAAAATACTATTGACGAGTTTGTTTCTATTAAAGCTAATGGAGCACAGTTTTCTTTTTGCCTCAGGCTATAATGTACCTCACCATAGCACCGATCTATAGCATTTTGATATTTTCTTCATCATGGTTTTTTGCATTTAATTTTTATTTTTAAAAAATATTGCACTGGGATATAACTTACCTGGATTCCTAAGTGTTTTGGTGATCCCTTGAATTTTGTACCTGAGGCAAACGCTTCACTTACCTCACCCTAGCCCCTGCCCTGTGAAAAGGTAAAATGAGAATCCTAAGGAATCACAGCCAAAGTGAAGAGACGTTGCTGGCTCATGGGAGCAGACAGCCAGAAGGAAGCACCCAGAAAACATAGAAGGAGCTGTCCCTGCTTTCTTCCTCCAGCACTGCAATCTCCCTCTACCGCCCCCTATAGGTAAAGTCCAACAAGGAGCCCGGCAGCAAAGTAGAAATGCATACAAAGCCAACTATAGAAGGGTGAGTTTGGGGGGCACCTGGGTGGCTCAGTCGGTTAGGCGTTCGACTCCTGATTTCGGCTCAGGTCATGATTTTAGGGTCATGGGATTGAGCCTTGCGTCAGGCTCTGTGCTTAGCAGGAAATCGCTGGAGAATTTCTCCCTCTCCCTCTGCCCTTCCCTCCCCCTTTAAAATAATAAATAAATAAAATCTTTTTTAAAAAAAAAAAGAAGAGTAAGTTTGGAGCTAAAAGGTAATAGACTAATAAGTGGCAAATAGGTGATTTCTCCTGAGTTAGATATTGAAGGACAAGTGGGATAATAATGATCATTTTTCAAGCATCACACTTTACAATGCCATACAGTTAATACATGAAAGCATCCTGAATCCAAACCTAGTTCAGTCTCACCCTAAAGCCCATTCTCTCAACTGTTAGGCCATAGGTGAAGAAGGAGAGAACATTCCAGGCAAAGGAAAACAGAGCAAGACAAAGAGTTGGAAACTAACATGACATGTGATGGAAACAAGTAGTCTGGTGTTACTATAACTAAGGTTATAGAACATCTATTATGTGCCAGACCCTTTACTGAGTGTTTTATAACAATTTTTTCACTTTTCTTTAAGTGCTTTTTTTATTCCCGCGTTATAGATGGGGAAACTGTGTTATAGAATATTAATTAAATTTGCCCAGGGTCACTCAGCACATAGATGAAAGAAACAGAATACAAATACCGACACTTAGATTCCAGGGCCCTTGCTCTTAGTCACTAGCCACACTGCCTCCCACAGAACAGAAAATAAACATGAGTCCAGAGATACCTAAGAGCCAGGTCATGGAGGCCATGTTAAGGTTCATGGAGTTTATTCTCTGAAAGAAGAGGGACTGCTAAAGCATTTTATTTATTTATTTTTTTAAGATTTTATTTATTTATTTGACAGAGAGAGACCCAGCCAGAGAGGGAACACAAGCAGGGGGAGTGGGAGAGGGAGAAGCGAGCTTCCCGCGGAGCAGGGAGCCCAATGAGGGGCTCGATCCCAGGACCCTGGGACCATGACCTGAGTGGAAGGCAGACGCTTAACGACTGAGCCACCCAGGCGCCCCTGCTAAAGCATTTTAAATTATATCCGGTTTTTGTAGTTGTTTGTTTCAGTAGCTTGCACACCCAACACAGAGCCCAATGTGGGGCTTGAACTCATGAACCTGAGATCAAGACCTGAGCTGAAATCAAGAGGTGGGCACTCGACCAACTGAGCCACCCAGTCATCCCCAATAGCATCAGTTTTATATTTGGGATGGATCACACAGGTCTGAGCCGTTTGGAGGATGGATTTAAAATACAGACACAGGGGGCACCTGGGTGGCTCAGTCGGTTAAGCCTCTGCCTTCGCCTCAGGTCATGATCCCAGGGTCCTGGGATTGAGCCCCGTGTCAGGCTCCCTGCTTGGCCGGGAGCCTGCTTCTCCCTCTCCCTCTGCGCCACCGCCCCCATCATCCCCCCCGCCCCCCCCCCCCCCCCCACGGCTTGTGATACCTCTCTCTCTCTGTCAAATAAATAAATAAAATCTTTTAAAAGAAAATAAAATACAACACAGGAATTGGAGAAATCAGTTAGGAAGCTATTGAAATGATTCTTTGAGGAATGCGTGGAGTTTTGATAGTACAAGTTGAGATCAGGGAACATAGTTAAGAAGCTAGAGATATTTATGACACTAATGATTCAATATGGATGATGAAGAACAGGAAAGAATGATGAGCTAGGAGGCTTTTTTTGGATGGCCAATACACGAGCATGCCATCCATTGATAGAAATACTAGGAAAGGACCATCTACTACAGTAGATTAGTTACTTTCAACATTTGAGTTTTCTGGAGCTTTGAGCAGATGTGGAAGTAGAAGGTAAGCCAAGTCCATATTTTCTTGGCTACTCAATGCCAGCTAAGGAATTTTAACTCAGTTTTATTGGGAATGAAGACCTCAGGTTTTTTTCTTTTTTTCTTAATAAAACGCTATGACCAGAACTGCACTGAAAGAACTCCAGATTTGCTCCTCCCTTGGTAGAAAATCATGTGGCTGGGTGCCTGGCTGGCTCAATTGGTAAAGCGTCTGCCTCCAGCTCAGGTCATGATCCCAGCATCCTGGGATCGAGCCCCGCATCGGGCTTCCTGCTCAGCGAGAGCCTACTTCTCCCTCTCCCTCTGCCTGCCTGCCTATCTGCCTACTTGTGATCTCTCTCTCTCTGTCAAATAAGTAAATAAAATCTTTAAAAAAAAGAAAAGAAAAAAAGAAACTCATGTGGTAACTCAGGTCTCTAAAACACATTCCCTAAAAGAAATATATCCAATTTTAAATATATTTCAACATATATCTACCAAGCTAGAGAGTACCAAGCTACTAAGAACCAGATAGTTCCTGATATTTTACCTGACTTTCCAGCCAACATGTTATCCTACCACAATTTCTTAGATGCCGGCAGAAGCCACAAGACTCTGAGTCAGAGACAAAGGACTCTATTACTTATAGCAATAGCAACAACCAGAGAGTCAGCATTCGTGCGGGTTTCCTAAGGCCCAGTTCCCACAGGACAAGGTGAAGAGAGACAGAAAATGCCTATATAAGCAATGATGTATGTTAAAGGAGAAGAACAAACAAAAGAAACCCATCTATTTTGCAACAAGCATTAAGCAAACTTGTTCCTTTGCTCCAAGGGGAGCTATTAGTTTTATCTTCCCAGGCTAAGCAAACCTTCCCTTTGTTCTGGAGGGAGACACTATCTCTAGCTTCCAAGATAAATATTCTTAAAAAGATAGCCTGGAGAAAAGGCAGTTCTGATCACAAGACATGTATACATGTGAGATCTATGAAGATGAATCTTTCAACAGTTAAATGTTTCTACAGTTTTCAAGTGACTATATAGAACTCTTGGCATTGGCTTGGCAAGTATATGCCACAAAAATTGCAAAAGCATAAAACATAAGGAGAAAAAGCTAAGGTGGCTCAACAAATAGAATGTGTAGTAACAGCTAACATAAACTAGCTAGATTACACTCACAGGGAAATGGAGAGGCATCCACAAATACAGATTCCAGTAAACCAGCTTTGTCGTGAGGAACAGGGGGCCAAGAACAAGCTACAAAACAGATGCCACTCGTCTCCAGAAGAAAGAACAAAAGAATTTGGGGATGGTTCGGTTCACTTGCTTGCTGGGGCTGACATTTGCAGTTCTGTCTGCCGCAGAAGAATATACCAGAAATTGGAGACCAGTGATTCATATCCTGGCTGCAAAGATACTACAGTAAGGAGTCAGGGATTAGAATGGGTTTTAATGAGAGGTAATCCCATCTTGTGTTCACACTCGACTGTCTGAAAAAGTTTTTACGGATGTCATTTTATATGCTTTCAATCAGCCAGACATTGACACAGTAAGAGAATACAAGAGGCTTACAGGAAGCTGAGAGTGAAAAGAAGTCCCTCCTCCCCCCCCCCACCAAGAAAGCCACAAACTTGTACAGGGAATGATGTTGCTAGGCAACCTCCAACTTCTACAGGCTTTGAGACTAGATGTTCTTGCTGTCTAGTAGAAAGAAATATCAGACTGAAGGCACAGGACAAAGAAGAATGATTTGCTTGTTGATGGTGGTGAACTTGCCTACACCATGAGGGTCATTGATCATTGGGTTAACTCCAAGGAAAGTCATGGATCCAAGGCAGGCCTCACACAAATCAAATTTTGGAAAATTTTTTAAAAGCTTATTTAGACAGCTGTAAAATGTATTTTGCTTTTCAGAAATTATCAACCAGTCAAACATAATGATGCACAGCCTCTAGAGAAACTCGTGAGGCAGTGTTGAAGTGGGACAGGACAAAAGAGTTCCACTCTCTTTCATGCTGCCCAAGTTTTTTTTATTACCGAAGAGAAGAACAGAGAGAGAGAGAAAACAAAAGGTCAAGGCTCTCTGGGCCAAGCATTATTTAAGAAAATAAAAAGAGTGAATATTAAAATAACTCAAAACTCCATCCACAAATTAGCCCAACTACATGATTTTTTTCCCAGTAATATTCACCAGCATGTATGCAGTCAAGGAAAAAGGGGATGGTTTACTACGGCTGTTGATTTACTAAATTAGCTGTACTGACTGGAGAGAGGGATAAGTCATTTGGGTGTAGATTCAAAGGAAGGATTATGATGATGAATCTAAACATCTAAACTGGGTAAGAAGGAAAGTGAAACCAGAAAGTATTAAAGAGAGAGAACAGAGGCAGTGAATTGAAGCTCATAATATACAGCAAAATTGATCTCAATACTTTGCATCTCCTTCTATCAAGAGGTGGAATTTATTTTTTCACTTCTTAGATCTGAGCTAGTGTTATGACTTGCTTTGATCCATACAGAATGGCAGAAGTGATGTGCAAATGAGTCCCAGTCTAGAGCTCAAGAGCCTTAAAAATGCTTCTTCTTTTGTTGCTTTTGGAATTCTTCAAATTGCATGTGAACAAGCCCAAGCTGGCCTGTTTCTGGAGGAGAGAACACATGGAGAGAGACTTCAGCCATGCCAGTTGAGACCATCACCAACCAACCAGCTCTAGCTACCCCAACTGCTGACCACAGATGCATGAGAAAGCATGGCCAAGAGATCAGCTGAGCCTGGCCAAGAATTGAAGAACTTTCAGCTGAGTCCAGCTCAGGTTATCAATATAGAGAATCTTGAGCTGAATAAATGGGTTCTTGTTTTAATCTACTAAGTTTTGGGGTAGTTGGTTATGTAGCAAAAGCTAACTTTCACATCCTAATGAGAGAAAATAATTATGTTTATGGGATATTTTAAGCAAGCGAGCTATAAAGGTAAGGAGTTGTAGTTGGAGAATAGGATGTTCAAACTCGTAATGCTCATAGTAATATTTCTGTTGAAGACAAGGTCCAGATGGTGGCCATTCTTAGCCCTTAACAATAGATGAAAATGTCTTTGGAAGAGGAAAGATTAAAGTAACTTAGAAGTTAGAGTAATTGGGGCGCCTGGGTGGCTCAGTTGGTTAAGCGACTGCCTTCGGCTCAGGTCATGATCCTGGAGTCCCGGGATCGAGTCCCACATCGGGCCCCCTGCTCGGCGGGGAGTCTGCTTCGTCCTCTGACCCTATCCCCTCTCATGTGTTCTCTCTCTCTCATTCTCTCTCTCTCAAATAAATAAATAAAATCTTAAAAAAAAAAAAAGAAGTTAGAGTAATTGATGGCATGCTGGCATTACCCAGGATGATAACAAGAGGAGGATTAGAGAAGTGATGGTGTCAAGTGCAAAAAATAATGAACAACCAAAGTGAGAGCAACATGAGGTTGGGTGGTAGGAAAGCCAGTTGCCACAGCCATTAAGGGGCTGGTGTTTTATAAATGGGCAGAGGAGTAATGGTCTGAGGTGGGCACTGGAAAGGGAGAGGATAGTGACTTGACACTTGGCCTGAGGTATGGGATGGGAATAACTAAATATCTTGTACTTGAGAGGGGTGTGGATAAAGTAATATCCTCAGAAGCCACAGTCTCCGTTGGGGAGAGGAAACGCAGGGTATGAAGTAGATGAGAATGAGGTGAAGGAGATGAGAAGGGAAAGAAGATGGAAGGTGGGAAGAGATTGAGAATATGCAGAGTTTGTTGCCCACTGGGAAGGCGTTCCCAAGGACCTCATAAATAGGCTGTGGGAGTTGTATCTGGTGGCGAGGGGCTGGCACAGTGAACAAAGCAGAACAGGGTGAGATTTGGGGAGATCGTGGACGACTAGGCAGAGTATGACAGAGATGTGGGATTTGGTGGAATCAGTCCCCGGAGTCTCAAGCAGAGTGGTGAGAACCGCAACATAGTGGGAGTTGAGTTGGTTTGTTCTGAGGGGGCTGAGGGAGCTAGTCCAACAGGCCTCAGCTGGAAGGTGGTCTGTGCAGAGTACTTTCAGTAAACCTTCCCTGTTCAAGAAGCAGTAACTTACTGGCTATGAGGGTCCTGCTCAGCTGCAGGGGAAACTAGCTCCACACGAGGGGTAGCAAAGACTCCCCTGCTATCTGAGGAGGGGACAAGTATATATCCAGGCAAGGCGATGTCACCCGGCCTCATGGCTGGACCAGGGATCCCTGAGCAGTGTGGGCAAAGCCGCGGACACCACTCTGCATGGTAAAGATGTGGGGCCTACAGCCCAGTGAAATAGAGATGGGGCCAGAGGATGAAGAGGTCCATCTGTTGCATTTCAGAGATGGGGCCCCTGCTAACTGAAAACAGAATATAGAAGTGGACTTCAGGATAAGCACCAACTCCTCCTACAGACCTTTAATGTGAAAAACACAGGTTTGGAGAATTAAAGGATGAAATCTGTCACACAAATGAGATTCTTTTCTTTTTTTTAAGATTTTATTTATTTATTTGAGAGAGAGAGATAGTGAGAGATAGAGCATGAGCAGGGGAGAGAGGGAGAAGCAGACTCCCGACTGAGCGGGGAGCTCGACGCAGGGCTCGATTCCAGGACCCTGGGATCATGACCCGAGCCGAAGGCAGACACTTCACCGACTGAGCCTCCTAGGTGCCCCCACAAACGAGATTCTTATCCAGAGAAAGATTGAGAAGTGGGCCCTGAAGCCTCTCCCCAGGATCTCAATCTACAAGGGACACTAACACGTAATTAGGGAATTGGAAACTTTACCAGACATGAACTGAGATAAAGAGTATTATTATTTCCCATCTTAGAGGATGCTCCATGTGATGGGGAAGAAAGCTTTGAGGAGCTGTTGTCGATGTGCTGAGGGATGAGACAAGGTCCAGGAACTGCCGTCCAGGAACTGCCTTCTAAGGATGGTGGACGCGTTCACCTGACTGTGTGCTTGGCAGTGCGGATTTCTCAAGTCTGGAGCACTAACAAAGGAACTGAGCATAGGTCCCTATGTCCCTTCTTCTTTTCTTTCTCCAACACAGCACTTGGTCTCTTCTCTTTACCCATATTGGAAATTTTTGAAAGAATTTTTGCTTAAGGAGTGCCTGGGTGGCTCGGTTGGTGAAAGCGTCTGTCTTCGGCTAAGGTCATGATCCCAGGGTCCCTGGATCAAGAGTCTCGTGCCATGTTGGGCTCCCTGCTCAGCGGGGAGCCTGCTTCTCCCTCTCCGCCCCCCCACTCTTGCTCTCTCTCTCACTCTCTCTCTCAAATAAATAAATAAAATCTTTATTTAAAAAAAAAGTTTTGCTTGAAAAGGTGCCAGATTTATTATTCTGCCTTAGTACCCCCCATCTCCATCTGGCTCTGACTTATGGCAGCTTGTTTTCTTAGCCAAATGGCATTTTTAAGTCCATTAAGGGCTACTCCAAATGCTGAGCTCCAGACTCTCTGGAGTTTACCTCTTTCCAGGCCCTTTACAGTCTGAAACACAGATCATCCCTGCACTGCATTTAGAAAATGTAAAATGAAAAAAAAAGGAAAACGGAAAATGAGTCTTGGAGGAAACATGCATAACATCACAAAGGCATAGACCACTGCTAACTTTTTACATTATGTCCACCTCGCCCAAAAACAGATTCTGACAGGGAACAGTCCAGTGTTCTCCAAAACTGAGTAGCTCAGGGAGCACGTAAATAATCCCTGATCCACTTACATAGGGGTATTCAGCTGGTTGATCTAAATCACAGTGCCATCATGACTAATCTCATCAGAGGGATCCTAGGCTGACCTGAAGAAAGTAGATATAAGAACAGTACTAAGGGGAGGCTGGGTGGCTCAGTTGGTTAAGTGTCTGACTCTTGATTTTGGCTCAGGTCATGATCTCAGGGTTGTGAGATCGAGCCCCATGATGGGGAGTCTGAGATTCTCTCGCTCCCTCTGCCCTTCACCGCCCCCTCTCTCTACCTCTCTAAAAAAAAAAAAAAAACAAAAGGTACAACACTGAAAAAAAGTTCTCTTGGAGAACTGAGACTGATTAACCTGATTAGTTTAAGGCAGGTTTCATTGCCTGTCATCCTCTATATTGAAATAAAGACGCTTACACTCCAGAGCAAGAATTTTGAGATGATAATATTATGAGCATATTTCTAATAGCATATGATAATCAGGTTATAGAAATAGATAGTGCAAACAAAGACCCATTTAGTAATACCAGTTTGACCACCACCATCCCCAGCCACAGAGAGCCAGGAGTTGCAACTGCCCACCTACAGCATCTAGACAGCAGGTGACAAAACAAATGTTGAGAAATAAAACATATAGGAAGATTCAGCTATAATTTTCCCCCTAGTAGGGGCATTGGTATCTATACACATAGATCTATAAATCTTCTACGGGTGTTTTTCTTCATTGTTAACTTATTGTAACTAAGTGCTATGTGAACTAGATTCTGGGGAGGAATAAATAAAAGACGGTCCTTGCCCTAAGGAAGACCGAGAACAATGGAGGAGAGAGTTATATAAACAAACAATTTCAGTATCAAAGGTTAATTACAACAGTAGAGGTACTAGGGGCGGGGCAGACCTGAAGGAGGGAGGGCAGTTTCCCAGAGAAGAAAACACTTGACAGTGGTTTAGATGGATGGACTGAACCTGGGAAACCTGAACAAGCACAGAATCTCCAAGCTAGTCCTCTGTGAAGACGTGAAGGGGGGACCTCAAATTACAATTCTTGATCAATGTGGCATATGTGCCATAATCATAGATTTCAGAAAAACATAATCATCTTGGCATTCAGAGGATAGAGAGGGAGTGTTTCCTTGAGCCACGCCAGACTTTGGTATCAGGGAGAGCCATCAAGATTAAAACCTGATCTTCAGGCGCCTGGGTGGCTCAGTTGGTTAAGCGACTACCTTCGGCTCAGGTCATGATCCTGGAGTCCCGGGATCGAGTCCCGCATCGGGCTCCCTGCTCGGCGGGGTGTCTGCTTCTCCCTCTGACCCTCCCCCGTCTCATGTGCTCTCTCTCTCCTCTCATCCTCTGTCTCAAATAAATAAATAAAATCTTTAAAAAAAATAAATAAAGAAAAATAAAACCTGATCTTCATCTCAGAGATTTACTTCTGTTTGGCCCACCATCCAACAGATACGTGGTTATGGTCTGTTTCCTCTGTCAGAATGAGGGCCGAGATCACTGCGGTGTCCCCCAAAACTAAACCAGTGGCTGGCATTTAAGAGGAACTCAATAAGAATTTGTTGAATGAGTGAGTATACATATGACTGAGTAAGACATTAAGTGAGTTTTTGAGTCTCTTTATCTGTAAGATACCTCACAAACAAGTTTAATGAAGATACTGAGGTGACTCACATAAAACCAGTTCTGTGTAGAACTGTGACTACTACCTAGAAATCACTGGACATTAGTTACCATTTTTCTGAGGACTATCTTCATCAATACTCTCATTTCCAACAAGGCAGTGACTAAGTTAGATACTTTGTAGACCTTATACTTTATTCTATCCCAAATCCTTTCAAGAACCCTAGAAAAAGTAAGTAGGTAATACTATTTTCATTTTGCAGATCAGAAATGGAGATTTAGAGAGATTCATTCATTTGCCCAAGGTCATAGAGAGAGTTGAAGAACCAGGATTGTGACCTTATCTCCAATGCCCACTGTCTCATCTGCCATATTGTGCTGCCCCCCCCCACCCCGTAATCTACTTTACTACCATTAGAGCAACTATTGTGTTGTGTGACAGTTGTGTGTTAAACACATAACATTTTCCACACTCAACTGTGAGCTCCCAAAGGGAAGGGGCTATGTCTGTCCATCTTCATAGTGACTTGCAGAGTGGGTTTCCAACTAAATTCTGCAAGCCCAAGAAATTGTCTGGGTGTCCCTGAGGGACATTTGAATGCTCTGAGACTTTTTTCCCCACCTCAGTTATTTGCGTTTCCAAATAGGTTTCTATACCATTTCCACTGAAGAGAGGACTCTGGGTGAGGGGTTAAGGGCAAGTCAAGCTCTAGAATTCATCAATGCCCAAGCAGTTAATGCTGATAAATAAAGCCTAGTTAGAAGCAGAGGACAACCTCTAGGTGTGGGGAGTATGGAAGGAGCTCGTGATCTTCATACATTAGTCATTTCTGTGTTACTTATGTGAATAAATTTAAAATTTGAGTGTTATCTTCCCACATAAAAAGCAGGCAGAACACATGTAATATGGATGCAAGAGAGAAATTTGGTCTTCTACCTCAACTACTTATGGTATGAGGCCACCTGTTACACTGGACAGCAACAAGGGAACATGAAAACTAATTAAAAGGAAAAAAAAAGGCATACTGAAGCTTGCTTATATAACTGAGAGACAACAGACCTAAAAGGGGGTATAAATTTAGTGTCGCCCTCAGAGTTGAGCCTAGGAATATGCCCAAATAGAATAGAGCAAGGAGAAGACACACTTTCTCCATAGCAACGACCTGGAAATGCAGCACCATTCTCATTACCAGAGAACATTTGACAGAGAAATCTTGAGAGGCAGATTTCCCCCAGAGATTTATTGGACGGCAGAAGGGGAATGTGGAGGAGAAATTGAAGAACGAGTGCCAGGAGACGGAGTTACCAAGGTGTAGGAGGTGCTAAATGGGGGAGAAGCTGAGAGGAATCCACAAAAATTATTTCAAAAATTCAAAAACATTGATGCCACGTAGAATGGTTGATTAACCAAGTGCTGGATCACTCACCCACAAACCCTAACCCCTCTGTGCCTGAGCAGGGAAACTGAAAAGCAAGTTACTCACTCTTGACAAGGAGGCAATGCCTATCTCTCAAAAAGAGGCAGTGATGGGGCACCTGGGCGGCTCAGTCAGTTAAGTGCTTGCGTTCGGCTCAGGTCATGATCTCAGGGTCCTGGGATAGAGCCTCACGTCAGGCTCCCTGCTAAGTGGGGAGCCTCCCACTCCCCCTGCTTGTGTTCCCTCTCTCACTGTCTCTCTCTCTAGCAAATAAATAAATAAATAAAGGCAGTGATGTCACATGAGTTTGTCCCCTCAATCGGCCAAATACTTACTGTACAGATGGGCCCTTGGCAAGAAGGATCCGGCCCACAAAGCTGCTTGCAGCACTGTGCTGAGATGCATTAACTTTCCAGAAGCATCTTCAGCACATGAAAGGACACCGAAATGCCCAGATGGCAACTTTTTATGCCACTCTGAACAATTCAGTCAGAGCTGGGGTTAAAATTCATTTGTTCGGTTCATTTGAGAAACATTTTTTTTTTAAAGATTTATTTGTTTATTTGAGGTGGGGGCAGAGGGAGAGAAAGAGGAAAATTTCAAGCAGACTCCCCGCTGAGCGCACAGCCTGACTCGGGGCTCAGTCTCAAGACCCTGAGATCATGACCTGAGCCAAAACCAAGAGTCAGCTGCTTGACCAATGGAGCCACCCAGGTGCCCCTTAAGAAGCATTTATTGAGCAGGTAGACACTGAGATAGATATTATAGATACAAAGATGAATAACATGGTCTAGGTGCTCAAGGACCCCAAGGAAAGGCATTTGGTTCGTACCATGATGGAGGCTTGAGTGGTCATTGGGTCCCTATAGTCAGAAAGACCTGTGTTCCAGTTCTAGGTTGGCAACTTCCCAAATGTACACACATTGCTTTACTCTCCCTTTGCCTCAGTGTGGAAAAGAATCATTCCTCCTTTGCAGGCTGTTTTCAGGACTTTTTTTAAAAGATTTTATTTGTTTATTTGAGAAAGAGACAGAAAGATCATGCAAACAGGGGAAGTGGCAGGCAGAGGAAGAGGGAGAAGCAGACTCCACGCAGAGCAGGGAGCCCGATGCTGGTCTCTGTCCAGGACCCTGGGATCACGATCTGAGCCAAAGGCAGTCGCTTAACCAACTGAGTCACCCAGGCGCCCCATGTTTTCAGGACTTTTGTGCTGGTGTATACAAAGTTCTCAGTTCGGACCTGAAAGCGTTATAATTGCTTAAAAAACGGGGGGGTGGACTTTATTCCTTACTATCATGTACAGTGCATTGAGAACACAGAAAGTGGTCATGTAACTTGTTTCTTTCTCTACCCTTGGAGATTCTGTTCTAGTCTACAGTTCGCTGCTGCCAAGAGACACATACTGAAAGGGGATGAAACGACCTTCATGGATTGGAACAGCAAAAACACAGTGGCTGTCACTCGCGACAGCGCCGCTGCATAAAACAACGTGCAGCCCGGGGTGACTCCAGAATCATTGGCCAACACTCACCACGTGCGTCCTTTCTAACAAGCCTTCGACGTATGTTAATGTGTCTTTTGCCACATTGTCCAGTTGTATCCTAACTCTGGGGCGTAAGGAACCTACATTGAATACTGCTCAAATTAAGGCTGTTCACTTCCTTTGTTGCATCAAAGCGTGAAGGAAACTTGCCAGAGGGAAAGTTTCAAAAATACCATCACTGCAAATCTGTCCAGTGGAAGACAAGAGAGGGTCTCAATAAGCAACTGTAATGAACAGCGGCCTCTGGACATACTGTCAAAAATGTCATCTGATGACACCTCTCCCTGCTCACTCTCAGTTCATTATTTCTCAGTCTCCAAGGGCGACAGAATTGAATTTCAAGGGATCTCTCTACGAGTAATATGGGCAGGGAATAAGTAATGAGATCCCAAGGCACTGGCTCTCTCAGGAGACGCGAACCCTTCTCAGGAGAGGGTGAAGAAACCCCTGGCCTGAGTCAGAGTAACAGGCTCTGTCTGAGGCCACCATGCTCAGCTGTAAGCCTTGGGAAAGTCCCCACTGTGCTTTCTGACTTGTGCCACTTACAAAATGGAACCCTTTCCGCTGCCTTCTCTCCTCCTCACAAGGGGATATGGTGTCTGCCGGTTGCTTGGTTCCAGCAAATCAACTTTAACTAACTGATGAGGGCAACTTGTAGGTAATATTCACACACAACAAAGCTGGGCTTCACACAAGAATAAAACATAGAACTGGACCGCGAAGAGCTCAAATGGTTATTCTCCTTCTCTGGGCTTGGCTTACCTCTGCCTCTCTGTTTCCGCCATTCTGTCCTCCCTCTGAAGACCTGCTTTCTTGGCCCCAACACACACAAACCAAGGTAGACTTACTGTAAAGTTCATGGAGCTTAAGCTTCAGGATCTCTCACTTGCAGAGCTTCTTCCAAGTACGTATTCTATTTCACACTCTATTTTGTCTGTGTACGTGTGTGTACGTGTGTACATGTTCCTCAAGAGGACCCCTACGTTGTTCATGCTTCTGAAATTGGAATCTGTTCTTACCCACGGAGCATGTGTTACCGTAGCTTCCACACTTCATGCTTCACATACCTATCATTTAGGTTACAAAGCTCCAAATTTAACTGGAGTCTTAAAGAAGCTGGCTAGATAGCGTTTTTTCTTTTTAATGAATGGATTTTATTTTTTTAAAGCAGCTTTAGGCTTACAGAGATATTGAGCAGTAAGTACAGAGAGTTCCCACATACCCTTTTTCCTCCCACACCCAGTTTCCCATATTCCTAACATCTTGCATTGGTGTGGTACATTTGCTACAATTGATGAACCAATATTAATATGTTCTTCTTTTTTTAACATATATTCTTTTTTTAAAAAAATATTTATTTATTTGACAGAGAGAGATCATGAGCAGGGGGAGTGGGAGGCAGAGGGAGAGAGCGAAGCAGATTCCCCGTTGAGCAAGGAGCCCAACACGGGGCTCGAACCCAGGACCCTGGATCATGACCTGAGTTGAAGGCAGTCGCTTAACCGACTGAGCCACCTAGGTGTTCTTCTTAACTGAAGTCCAAGTTTACATGAAGGCTCACTCTTTGTGTTGGTGAAACAGAGTTTTTGAGTCTCAATTCCAAGTTCCTAAATGAGAAAATCAAATGGGCTTCACTGAACAGGTGTTTACCACAGCCAGGGGGTGAGACTCTAGAGTCTGCTATGTGGTGGGAGTGTGGCCATAGCTGTGTCAGTGATAAGTAGGGTGTGTGCTGAGCAGGCATTTCTACAGAGGAAAAGAGGTATTACATACATAAAAGAGTATTAGATATATAGAAGATGTTATTCCTGCAATGCATTTGAAAGAACTTTTCTTCCATTGTCCGTTTCTATCTGAATGGGTCAAAACTATTTCTAAGAATTAATCAGATTTCTGCTTGATGCCCTTCTTAAACTCTTGAGATTTACTATTTAAAATCAAATATTCACCAGGTAAAGGAAATAGAGTGCTACAATTCCATGCTCCCATTTGGGCAGAGGGGGATGGTGGAGATAATAAAGCAAAATCTGGGCATAGTTTGAGGTATGAGATTTGAGATTTGAATTGTCTCTTTCTCTCTCCACCCAGTGCCAGAATGGCTCAATAAAGTGTATTTACCAAGCAGAACAGTTTCAGACAAAACCTCCTACCTTTTTAATCAGAAGAGGACATGTAACTGACCCTTGGCATCTATTTACCCCCTGTGGGAGGCTAAGAAGGGTCCCCCCAAGATATCCATGTCTTAATCCTCAGAACCTATGGATATGTCAGGTTAAGTGGCAAGGGGATTTAAGTCGCCAGTCAGCTGGATTAAAATAAAATTATCCTGGATTTCCCGGGCATGCCCAATGTAATCCCAAGAATCACTAAAAGTAGAAGACAAAGGCAGAAGTCAGGGTCAGAGGAATGAGACACAGGAGACGTGACCAGCCAATGCAGGTTTTGCAGATGGAAGGGGACATGAGCAGGAATGCAGGCAGAAGCTGGAAAGGGCAAGAAAACAGATTCTCCTCGAGGGCCTCCAGAAAGAATCAGCCACCCCAACACTCTGATGTAAACCCAGTGAGACCCACATCAGACTTCTCACTTCCAGAACTGTAACATGATACATCTGTATTGTTTTAATTCACTAAATTTGTGGTACTTCATTACAGTAGCAAAAGGAAACTAACAAACTCAACGTTCTGCTGTTCCTGCAATCGGTTTATTCTTGGGAATTGAGAGCAGGGATACTTTGAGCCTAGATTCTTATTCAGGTCCAGTCTCCAATGCATTGTTTTGCACACATCCAAGCTGTCAGGATATACGGACTGAGTCCTAACTTCTATCTAAATGCAGATCAACATGAAACAGGAATGTAGAAAGCACTATCTAATTCCATTTCTTACCAGTTTCATCTGCTTCTCAAAACGTTTTAACTGGAATTTATAAACACCGATATAAGGAGAGAAAGATTGATGTTGAAAATTCTCTTTTCAAGGGACTGCTCAACCATTCTGCCAATGTATTGGAATTTAGCAGCCTGAATTAATTGTGACAGCTGGTACAATGAAAATTATTAGTCCTAGCCAGCTCCAAACCATCGAGGCTCCTAGTGACAGAAAGTCAATGCAGGGAACAGTTCTGTCTGCTATGACATCTTTGAGCCCAAGAAAAATAATAACACAGATGCACAGTAGTACAAGAACTTAAAAAATTATAAAACAAAATGAAGCCCAAGGAAACCTTGTGTAATGCCTAACTCAGAGAAAAATCATTCTAATTATAAGGCAAGAGATATTTGGTTTATTTTGAAAGACCTTAATACTCAGAGTACTATTCATCATGTAAGTTACTCAAATACAAAAGGTCAAGGTCTGCCAAATTCCCTCACATAAGCTAGACAATTTTTAATAAGTTCCAGGTACTGTGGGGGATCATCAGGAGAATGCCATTCTAGCCCCAACCCACATAAAAGGGCGCTCTGAGAGTTGAATATTCTGATTAAGGAGATGCCAGTCTCCCAAGGTATAGTGTATTGAAAATGACTACATTTTTGACTAATTTTAAGGGATTTGTGGAATTCTAAGCATGGTTTCCACTGGGTTTTCCAGTTTCCGTGTCAGACTTGCCCAATTTGAAAAGAGGGAAAGTGCTCTTGGTGCTAGACTGAGGGGGTTAATCTGTTTTCCACTACCAACCATTTCATAATATTAAAAATCTGTGGGATTGGGCGCCTGGGTGGCTCAGTCGTTAAGCGTCTGCCTTCGGCTCAGGTCATGATCCCAGGGTCCTGGGATCGAGTCCCACATCGGGCTCCCTGCTCTGCGGGAAGCCTGCTTCTCCCTCTCCCACTCCCCCGGCTTGTGTTCCTGCTCTCGCTATCGCTATCTCTGTCTCTGTCAAATAAATAAATAAAATCTTTAAAAAAAAAAAAAAAAATCTGTGGGATTTTTCATTTTCATTTTCCCAGAGAGGATCCCAGCTTTAATCAAAGCTCGAATACCCAAAAGTCATAATTTGTTACTCGGCATAGCAAGTTCATTCCTTGCATTCTAAGTATTGACTCTTCCGTTAGGCTTATCTAAATACCTATTTCTCAATAGCCTTCTGTTGTTGGTTGAACTGAGTCCCCCAAAGAAGATATGTTGAAGTCCTTAAAAAAATAAGAAAAACATATGTTAAAGTCCTAACCTTTGGTACAAGTGGATGAAAATCTCTTTGGAAAATGGATTTTTGCAGGTGTGACCAAGTTAAGATGAGGTCATCCCGGATTAGGGTGGGCCCTACGTCCAATGACTTCTAAGAAGCCCACGTGAGGACACAGGAACACAGAGACCCACAGGGAGAACAGCCTGAATGTGGTGGAGGCAGACAGAGGAAGGATCCACTTGCAAGCCAAGGAGCAACAAGGATTATTGACCAACACCAGAAACCAGGAGAGAGGCACACAACAGATTCTCCTTCAGGGCCTCCTGAAGAACCAGCCTTGCTGACACCTTGATTTTGGACTTCTGGCCTCCATAACTGTAAGACAATACATGTCTGCCATTTTAAGCCACCCAGCTTGTAGTAGTGTGTTACGGCGGCCCTAGGAAACTGATACATCCACTAGGGATCATTTCAAAATTAGATCTGTTTTTCACTTTAAGTTGGTTTTCATTCCCAGCAAAGTTCTCAGAAGGAATTATTATTGTGATTAGTTTCAGGAAAAATAGAGCTGTCTTATGTAATTGCTGACAAATGAGTAAAAGCATCAATCACACTCTCTGTTCTTATGCCAATACTCACAGGGTGCGGTTGCTAGAGCCCAAAGAAAAGAAGTGGAGGCCAAGCACTCAGGCTGATCCTTACCGCACTCACAAGCCCTCCTGTCTCAAATCACCAGTGCACAGTACATAGTATAGAGACATTTCTCACCACCACAGATTGGTGAAATGATTATGCACTCATGGTGTACTATGTAGCAATGCATATCATCGATATTCACAAAAAATGGTTATGATGGTCACCAAGGCTCAAATCGGATAAGAGTATGCAACATCTAAAAACAAAGTTCACTCCTTTAAATTTCATTACCCTCCACTCTGGTAATTGTTAGAACTCAGTCTGCATATTTATCTTGGGGGACTCTAGGTCTTAGAGCCAGCTGTCTGTGCCAGAATATGTGAATATGTGGCCAGAAACTTGTAGGGAAGACATGAAAAGAGATATACATGAGTCTTTGCAAGTTCTTTAGATGCCAGACCTACAAAACTGGAGAGGCGGACAGGCTCCACTCAGCAACAAAGGGGCCCTACCTAGGAGAACAGCAGGAGGGGCAAACGCTCTTTGAACAAATGTCTCAAAAGAACACTTCCTCAAAAGGCTTTCCTGTCGTTACTGGTGCCAGAGACTCAGCAAAGACACCCTTGTGGACCCAGATTTGCTCAGTATTGAGCCTGGAAATGGTCCCAATAGAGAGAGCAGAGACCTCCTGAGTAGGTCCTCCTACAAAGATCTCCACCCTCAGGGACTGTTGTTCATTTCCAGCACTGTGTGGCATGTCCAAATAGCTCTCAACTTAAAAAAAAAAAAGTGCTATTTTTGTTTGGCCCAATCTCTCCTTTACTTAGGAAATCTCATTCCTCCTTTCAAAGAAATTCTTCTTAAAAGAGAAACCTATACTCCCACATCTCTTGTCGACTCCTCAACCCGTGGCAATCTGGCCTTCCAAAAACTCTTATTCAGTCATTTCACAAAAGCTCTCACCAGCACTGACAAAACCGCTTATGGGTTTGGGATCTCTTTTGACCTTGCTGAAGCATTTCATCGCTTTCCCTGGACAATATCTCCTCCCTCGGCTTCTAAGGCACCATTTCCCCCTGTTCTGATGCTAATTTGTAATTTCCTTGCAAAGCCTGTCTTATATCTCTCTTTGATATTTGTGTTTTGTACAGCTTCATCCTGACTCTCTTCTCCTTCTGTCAAATCTTCCTGGATGTTCTCATTTAAATCCATGGCTTTATTAAGTCTAATTCAACGAACTATAATCTCTCCCTTTAGCTCCAGACTCCTATGTCCCCGGCTGTCACCTGGGCATGCCCACAGGAATATCCAACAGGCAACTCAGAAATCATCAGCCCCAAAACGGGTATCATCTCCCTCTATGCCCCACCTGACCCTTTTCCTACGATTCTGATCTGGGGAGTTGTTCCAGGTAATGGAGATGACAAATAGCAGAGCCGAAGGTCCTACTCTGGTGGAGTCTTATTCAAGTTGGAAGAGATGAATAATTAATAAACTACGAAGCATGTGAAACATCAGCGGGGAGGAAGTGCTGGGGAAAAAGTGGAGGGCGAGCAGATAGAGAAGATAGAGAGGTGAGCTTCACACAGGTGCTGAGGGAAGTCCTCACTGTCAAGACAGTGTCTGAGCAGAGAGCTGAAGCAAGTGAGGGATTGAGCCGGGGGAGGGGGGCTGGGGGAGGGGGGCGCCACCTGGGAGAAGGCATTTCCAGGCAGAGGAAGAAGCCAGGCCAGGATTCCTGAGGGCAGAGCATGTCAGGTCAGTTTGACTTGGAGGACTAAGGAGTTCTGGGTGGGTGGGACACTGTGAACCGGAGGAGGTGGCTGGAAAGGCCAGAGAAGTAGCACGGAGCATATGATACAGGACCTTGTGGGCTAGAGCGGGAACTTCGGATTGTATTTTTATTGACACCAGAAGCCAATGTCCATACGACCTGACATGATTTATAAAACGATGATTCTTGGGGCGCCTGGGTGGCTCAGATGGTTAAGCATCTGCCTTCGGCTCAGGTCATGATCCCAGGGTCCTGGGATCGAGCCCCACATCAGGCTCCTGGCTCAGCGGGGAGCCTGCTTCTCCTCCTCCCTCTGCCTCTCTCCCTGCTCACGCTCTCTCTCTCCCTCTCTGTATCTCTGTGTCTCAAGTGAATAAATAAAATCTTTAAAAATAAATAAATAAATAAATAAATAAATAAATAAATAACGATGATTCTGCCTGCCCACGTGGAGAAGAGACAGCAGGGAGGTTATACATCAAGGTCCAGTCAGGAGATAGAAATCACCCCAGGTATTTTGGGATGATCCTGATTGGAGCAAAAAAAAAGGAAAAGGGGAATCTTTTCTGCTTCCTCCTACTTTCCAATATCTCTCTACTGCCCCCCATTTTGAGGACTAGCAGGAAGCCAGGAGGCAAAGGAGAAGTGTTATTTGTGCAAAGCAGAATCCAAACAGCAGTTTGTATCACTAGGGATGAAAAAAAAAAATAAGAGTCAATAGAAATTGACTAAGAGTGGCTTAAATAAATAAGGATATTTTTTCAATAGAAACAAATGTGAGCAAACGTGCCTGTGAGTATAGGTTCAGTAATTGAAGGTCTCAGAGCACGCATCTTGGAAATTCTCTGGGCTTCTATAGTTCTAGGCATCACATTCAGGGCACCTAGAATGAACGGTGGCATCAGCTCCCAGAGACCCTTGATCATAATTCTTCCAATCTTTCATTGACCAGAACAGTGTCAAATGACCACCCCTAGCTGCAAAGAGGACTTGAAGTGAGTATTAGTTTTCTCACTTCTCTAGTGGATGTTGGCAAGAGAGGAGGGCATGGCACCCATGTTGAGATCGACATTAGTGACCATCATATGATCCAAGGGGTCAAGCTTTTGAATCTATTTGAGCAAGAGTAGAGAATGCTATGAAAGAGTCAACAAACAAGGTCACTAAAAGATGCTCCTTGAGTAAAAAAAGCTTTGACTTGGCTCTGTCCAATACAGTAGACTCTTAACAACCACATGTGGCTGTGAGTAATTGAAATGTCTGAATTCAGGTGTGCTGTAAGTGTGAAGTACACACCAGATCCCGAATGTGTAATACAAAAAAATAGTATTTAAAATATCTTATCAGTAATATGTTGATTACATGTTGCAGTAATATTTTGGATATATTATAAAAATTGATTTAACCTGTTTCTTTTTATTCTGTTTAATGTGGCTGCCAGATATTTTAATTACATATGTGTTCATATTATATTTCTACTTGATAGCATTGCTCTAGATTATTGAATGACCCTTTCTTTCTCTAAGGCAAGTCCCTCATTTCCAGTCTCTAACCCAACATTTCCCTCTCCCGAGGATGCTGGTTGTCATGGTTTTCTAAATCTGGGAAGATCTTACCAGAAGCGCATCTTCCATGATCTTTGTTGGTCTGATTATTCAAAAAGGCATTTTCTAGTGATGGGTTAAAAAACAACAATAACAAATCCTTTTCATAAGAAACAAACTATGACCATTGTGTATATTTCAAGCTGAAGTAGAAAAGATACATTATAAAAATGATTAATTCAAAGAAAGGATTCAAGGGAGGAATCAAATAATTCAGCAGCAGTAATACCCCGAGGCCATCAAATGAGCTGATTTGAATAACCACTGGGAGAAGGACTGCAATTTAACTTAGTCCTTTACTTAATCCTTAACTTTTTTTTTCATTAGATGCAAGGAATCATGAAATTCTAATTTGCTACAAACTTCTCCATGAATTCCCATTAAAAAATGTCTTTCAGGGGCACCTGGGTGGCTCAGTCATTAAGCGTCTGCCTTCGGCTCAGGTCGTGATCCCGGGGTCCTGGGATCGAGCCCCGCATCGGGCTCCCTGCTCGGTGGGAAGCCTGCTTCTCCCTCTCCCACTCCCCTTGCTTGTGTTCCCTCTCTAGCTATTGTCTCTCTCTGTCAAATAAATAAATAAAATTAAAAAAAAAAATGTCTTTCAGTGTCGCTGGTGAGAAAATGGATGAGTTGGAACATGAAATCTATAGCCAACCCCAAAGTTGTCCATGGAATTGACCTTATTATTCTACTATTATAAGCAATATTATAACTTATTATTATAAATACTATTTATAGCATATAAATTCTATAGATAGTATAATGCTATTATACTATTTTATTTTATTCCTAAATAGTATTGGAATAACTGTTATAGTTATTCTACTATTCTACTGTGATGTTCCTTGTTGTCCATTATTCCTTCCCCATTCTGATTCCCCATTGGAATAAGAGGGAGATATGACTACAGAGAAAGGGACCAAATAATGCAACATTGATGGCTTTGAAGATGGGGGAAAGAGGATTGGGCCAAAACTTGTGTGAAGCATCTTCAATCTGGAAAAATGCGAGGGAACAGATTGCTCCTGACAGCCTCCAGAAAGGAAGACAGACAGCCCTGCTCACACTTGATTTTAGCCCAGTGTGACCCGTGTCACACTTCTAACCTCCAGAACTGTAGAATAACAAATTTGTGTCATTGTAAGACACTGTTTGTCTTAGTAATTTGTTTCGGCAGCAAGAGAAAACTAGTAGGCAGGGGCGCCTGGGTGGCTCAGTCGTTAAGCGTCTGCCTTCGGCTCAGGTCATGATACCAGGGTCCTGGGATCGAGTCCCACATCAGGCTCCCTGCTCGGCGGGAAGCCTGCTTCTCCCTCTCCCAACTCCCCCTGCTTGTGTTCCCTCTCTTGCTGTCTCTCTCTGTCAAATAAATAAATAAAATCTTAAAAAAAAAAATACTAGTAGGCAGAATAATGTGGAAAAATAAGCACTAAAACAAAATGAAAACATTGATTTTTAAAAATATTCCTATCCACAAAACTTTTTACCTTGTAAAATGCTCACCAGCCTCCATGCCAGCTATCAGAAGATAGAAGTACTAGAACAACCAGCTTATGAGAAGTTATTCTACTGGGATGTTCCTTCTTGTCCATTATTCCTTCCCCCTATGAATACACCAACACACACAAGAAAAGCCTCATTAACATTTCTTAGAGGACTGAAAACCAACTTCCCTCTCCTGCCCCTCACTCACCTTAAATAGTAGATAGCACTAAGTTTCGGGGAAGAAGTGGGGGGGGTTTTGTTATTGGTTTTTTTTTTCATGTTTATACCTTATTTCTACTAGTTTGTAGGTTGGTTTCTTTTGCCTTACAATTTTTTCTTAGTTTCTTACTTAAAAGACAGCAGTCATTCTATCCATTCCCCTCAACTATAGTGTACTTAAACCACCATGGCTTGCTCAACATCTTTTGTCTATGTAAGGAAATATATTTGTGCAAGAGAATTTTGCTGTCAGCAATAGGGAGGAAGAAAATGTCTATCCATTTTGTATTTAGATTAAAGTTGAAAAAGTTATCAATGATGAAATGCTATCTGCTTCCTAAGCAAGAGTTTATTTGAAAATTCAGCACTGGGCTGACAATAAAAATGACAGAAAACTAAGAAAACATCATCATGAAAAAAAAAAAACTGTAAGGATATGACCATGTGTTATCAAAGTTTCCTTCAAGATTCCTCTTTCAAATCTGCAGGGAGACTTGAGAATGTTTAAGGAATCTCTTACTAATATAACTGAAAGTCTCTAAGTCTTCCAGTTATGAAATAAGTTCAGATCAAATACCTCATAGCCTGATAGGAGTAGGGATTCCAGCACACTTACCCATGGTTCTGAGGAGTCTCAGATCAAAATCCTGCTCCAAGTGCTCTTCCATCAGTCTGGTCCTCTAAATCTACCTCCTGATGCTTCTTTAGGTCTCTCTAATCTGCCTTGCTCCTGAGCCCCAAAACATGACCCACTAACAAAGGTTATAGTGTCTGAGGATTAGGGTTGCTAAGAACAAGACAAGAGGCCCAAAATGGGAGTCACTTATGCTAAGGCTCACATCACCAAATTGAGACTTGACTTAATTTCAGTTTCAGCTCTCCCAGAAATGGAATCTTAAACCAATCAACCAGGAATCTGCCTGATAGATTCCTGTCATCCTCTAAAGAAAAGTAACCTCGAAATAACCAATGTAGGTGTTTTTGCTTAGAATAACTTTCTGTTCTTACTCCTTTCTGCCTATAAAAGTCTCTCATTTTGTACAGCTCCTTGGAGATTTTTTTCTATCTGCTAGATTGGATGTTACCCGATTTGAATCAATTTTTGCTCAAAAAAAAAAAAACTCAACATTTTTAATATGCCTCAGAGTATCTTTTATCAGTTCAAAAAAGAGTAATTTGCAACAGGCAGAATCGGACAGCGCTGCTTCTAAAGTTGATCCCTCATTCGCTGCCCCAGGGAGTCTCTTGCTCACTCTCTCCTCTAACCATCTCCATGATGTCACTTCAGCCCATTTTCCCCTATCTTCTCCAAGTTCTAGGGATCTGAAACCAACTCCTTCTGGAGCCTGGTCAAAGGGAACCCACATAATAGTTGCCATGTTAAGTCATTCTCTCCATCCCCAGGGAAGACACCATTTTAGTTGGTCATGAAGAGCAGTTGAGTGCCCTTTGTTACTTCCTCTCTAATCCAGACTGGTTTTATGACCAAAAAGCTCACTAAGTAGTTTTTCTAAACAGAAGCATAACATTTTCCATGAATTCTGCTATCCCTACAAAATAAAAATGTGGCTAGTCAATTGAGGGTTTTTAAAATAATATTTTCCTTCCCTCTGCAATATAGGATATTTCTTCATCTGTTTTTGTCATGTAAGCCCACAAATAGTTGCATTAACATGAGATGTTGGTTTTAACAAAATGCTATCACAGCACATTGGAAAGTGTCCCTGCCTATCCAGTGAGAGGTATGAAAGTGCTTTTAAAGGGGGGAAAGCATTGGGTTAGATACTAAATACATGTTATGCCCTGAAATAATGCCAAAAAGGACAACTCAGAAAGAAATTTTCCTCTACTCTAGCATCATGTAAATGGAAATGGCAACCTCTGGGTGTATCCAGAATTTCTCCTATTTTCCCTTTATAGTTTAGGTCTGTTTTCTCAAAATGTATATAGTCTAGAGAGCACTGGATTAGAATAAGCTGTGCTTGTTAAAAGTATAGGTTCCTGCCAGGACCTCCCTATCCAAATGAATCAGAATCTGTAAGGGTTGGGACCAAGGAAACTACATTTTTAAAACATCAATGTGACTTTTACGGTTGGCCAGGCTTAAGAACCATATCCAGAGTGAAGTAGCTTCAATACAGAGGTTAAACCACTGAGCTTTCCAGTAAACATATGGTATCCCTTGCATTCAGAGCTCCCCAGAATAAAAAATGCAGGTCAAAATAAAGATCAGCTTTACAGTGGAGAAACCGGACAAATATTTCTTCAGCCAGGTGATCACGGTTGACATCACCAGTGATAAATTATGTTGATAATATGTACCTGGATAAGATATGATGAAAACGGCACTTCGCCTCTGTGGTCTTTACCTCAGAAGCACATAACTCCAGTCTAATCATGATAAAAACACAGACAAAGCTCAATTGAGGGACATTCTACAAAGTCCTGATTACTCCTCAAAGCTGTCAAGGTCATCAAAAACTAGCAAAATTTGAGAAGTTTTGGGAGACATGATGACTGAGTGTGATTTTCTGGATGGGATCTTGGAACAGAAAAGACATTAGGGAAAAACTAAAGAAATCTAAAGAAAGTATGGACTTTAGTTAATAATAATATATTAACATTGGTTCACCAATTGTGACAAGTGAACTGTGGAATATGGGTATAAGATATATGGAAACTCTCTGTACAACCTTCATAACTTTTTGTAAATCTCAACCTGTTCTAAAATTAAAAGTCCATTTAAAATGTTTTATTAAAATGGGAGTCAAGACAAAGAAAATTGATGTATGTTGATGTTCTTCACGTTCCCTCTGAAAACCGACTACCTAGTCCATTGGTCAAAACTTCATTCCAGGGGCACCTGGATGGCTCAATCAGTTAAGCATCAGACTCTTGATTTTGGCTCAGGCCATGATCTCAGGGTTGTGAGATAGAGCCCTGCAGTCAGGCTCCACACTCAGCAGGGAGTCTGCTTGAGACTCCCTCTCTCCCTCTCCCTCTGCCCCTCCCCCCACTCGTGGTGTCTCTCTCTCTCTCTCTCTCTCTCTCTCTCTCAAATAAATAAATAAATAAATAAAATCTTAAAAAACAAAAAACACTTCATTCCACACAGGTTAATATCATCAAGATGAGAAAATTGATCAAATGTGTGATATGAAGGTGTATATAACCAATAGGTTTAATTCTTCTATATTGTTTACCCACAGGGCTCCCATGTTATACACTTCCAGGGAATTCTATTCCCACAAAGTGTGAGTGAAGGAAAATCATTACTATAGAACTGTAGAAGAGAAAAGACTTTCCTTCTACACTCCTAAATCCAATAGTTGGATCTATGATATTAACTGAAAATAGGTTAATAGGTGATAAGGTTTACAAATTTATTAACTGTCAGTATTATGTGTATGAAGGCATCGTGTCGGGGGGGAGTGAATATCCCAAAGAAAGGTGATATTTGAGAGCATATACTTATACTGTCTTACTGGGAGAGGCATAGGCCACTTAAAAGAGAGAAAATGATTTTCAGGAAAGACGAAGTGGCTCTTAGAAGATTAGATGGGAGGTAGGACAGTTTGTGACAAAGTTTATGTGGGTGTGGTGCCTACTTTTAGTCTTTTCCTGTGATAGAAGTCAGTCTTCCCTGGTTAATGAAATTCCCAGAAAGAAGATTCACGACAATTGAGTTCCTTTTGTAGGACCTGTCTTTAAGGAGCTAAAGAGTGTTCGGAGAAAGCCTCTCCTTGGATTTGCTGTTTTCCAAGTACTTTCAGCTCAAAGTAATCAATATACCAAAGTGGCATATTTTGGGGTGGCATGTCCTGAACTGCAGAACACAATGCATCTCTAGAATTATTCTAACTGCTGGCTTCCTTACACATTTCAAGTAGAAATTATCAATCTGATGAAGCTTCTAGAGGGTTAAAATGTATGGGGAGGAAGGGGGTAGATATGAGTAAGGGATAGGCAGGACTAGGTACGGAGAGATAGATGAAGGCTGTGTGATCAGGCTCACAGAAATCCCAAAACTGTGGAGGTCTGGGGAAACCAGAGATAAGGAAACAAACAGGACCACCCTGCCCTAAGCATGTGGAGTGGGTGTTTTTTTTTATGATAATCACCTGTGACCAACAAAGAATAACCAGACCCAAAAAAGGAAGTAAGCCATTGAAGGTGTTATCATTAGTCCTTGCTCAATGGTAATATCAATAGAAACGTTAAAAGGATTTAAGTTCCCCTGGTTAGCTTTCTATAAAAGACCAACACTAATGGCCCTCACTGGCAACCCTGTCGGGCCCCCTCTCCCTCTTGAGAGCTTTTTCTGTATCTTCACTTAATAAGCTTCTATTATCTTCACTTAATAAACTTCTATCGCTTTACTCTCCTTTGTCCGCAAGATTCATTCTTCGACTCCTTGAGACAAGAACCTAGCTCTCCCGCTTCAAATATATTTAAGTAGAGGGCCCCTGGGACACCATTTTTATTTCTCAAGTGACTCTACCAAGAATAAAATGAAAGCCATCTCCGTATCTGCTCCCTACACCACTAATCTTTACTTGTGAATGAGCACTCTACTCACCTTCTCAACTGACAGGACGCTGCTTCCCTCCATCAGTAGTTACCTGCTGTTCTCTTTCCTTCTCACTGCTTTTCAGAAACTCAGTCTCCTCCAACTGAGATCCCACTCACCACTCAGATCAAAATGAAAAGAGAAGGGAGTGAAGGGAAATAACCCCTTGAAGTTGTTTTTTTTTTCTCCTCAACACCTACTCCATCAGTGGTTCACTAGAGCCAAGCGTTTGATGACTTGCTTGCAAGAATCTGTTGTTAAATTTACAGGAATTTTGTAAATTGGTTTTTAAACTATGAAGTATTTACACAAATCGGGACTTCTTTTCCCCAGTACTCCCCACTGTATCTTTTTATTTTTGGCAAAATAATAAATTTATTACATATGATCGGCAGATAGTTGTTGCTGATATATTATTCTCTCGATGTTTGTGGAAAATTAAAAAAAAAAAAATTTTATACACCATACAATCACAGGGGTCCTTGAGGATCTCCATACATTTTTTGAGCTGGTTGACTTTCAGCTGTGAGACCTGGTCCTAGCCTTGAAGCTGCTGGGGTGAGCGGGGGAGGGGGTTAAGTTTGCCACCCAAGGTAGCTGGAATTTTCCCAGCCATAAGGACGAGATTCTACTTCAGAGATGAACTGCCTTCTCTAAAGGAACTGATTAAGCCCCCTGAAAGTCAACAAGCAATAAATCGTATAAGAAGATACACTGGCCATGTTTCACTGTGTTAGCCTGGGTGAACTGATGTAGGAAAGACATTAGGGTTCGAAGCTGATGGCCAAGAAAGCATTCTTGAGACGTCTTTGGTGCAAAAAGGTGGTTTTATTAAAGCACGGGGACAGGACCAGTGGCCAGAAAGAGGTGCACTGGGGTCGTGAGGAGTGGCCCATTATAGACCTTCCAAGGTGGGAGGGGGTTAGGGATAGTGTAAGCCTCCCAGGTATTCTGGAAACAAGGTTTCCAGGATCCTGAGGGAGCTAGCTACTGTTGGGAAAGGTCATTTCTTATTGTTTAGTAAACCCTCAGGCATGAGACCCTTCAGATGTATATTGGTGGGTCATATGCTGGGGGGGATATTTTCCAACACATATCTTGGGGAGTAGAGATAAAGGAAGTTTCCAAAGGAATTTTTGTATGTTAAAGTAGATTTACAGGGTCCTGGGGGTCAGGCTAAGACTGCCGTTTGCCCTTAGCAAAGTATTAACGTGGAGGCAGCCGCTGAGTCCCTGAGAAGAATGTCACTCTGTCAGTTTCAAGGCTGGTCAATGGGCTATAGATAGTAAGGAAATTTAATGATTTTTCTTCTGCCTTTCTTTCCCACATCAGTTAGACTGTCATGATAAAGGCTTTATCAAGGATCAATCTTCTAAGAACTCATTGCATAATAAGAAGCTCATGATCTAGCTGGAAATAAGGATTATAACAGCAGAGTTTGCAGCATGCTATAGGTTAAGCCCTGGGAACCTCAAAAAAGCCAGGTAAGTTCAAAGGTTACCCTGCAGATGGTTTTTGCCTTCAAGACTCCTTGTTTCCCCCTGATTCTCATTCTCATTCTCAAGAGGAGCTACTTCCTGCTAAGGAGGAGGATGGAAGCATCATTATTTTCAAAGACAGCAAGTGGAGGGTGGAGAGAAGTGTGGTCCCTAATTTCACTTTTAAGAAAGATGTATTTCTGGATCCCTAAGTGGTGAGTCTAAAAATATCCCATATAAAGATCCTTACAAATGGTGGCTGGATCATCTAGTACTATTTCAATTGAATTATCCTTCATCGGTAGCGAGATTAATGGGATTCCTTGGGCTGGTTGTGGAACCTAACACCTACTGTTGCTACTCTGGAAAAATACACTTCAAGTTACAGCACCAGGTTGTATGTGTTGGGCTTTTGGACCTAGTGTCTGCATCCCAACCAGCAGAACTAGGACTATTGATCAGGGTGCAAGCTCAACTCTACCAACCTCTCCTTCCTCACCTTGCGAGTATGCTTGCAATTTAGGAGAATCAGAAAGGGAACATTGAGAACAGAATCATAAGTTATTGTTGCAAATTAATTGAATTCTTGACTGGAGACTTCCCAAATGTGGAGAGTTTCCTATGCACATATTGATATATTTCTGGTTTTATTTTTATTCTTTGGTTGCTAGAATAAAGGAAATTTTGAAGAGCATAACTGGGAAAATTATGGATTCACAGTCAATCTTTTCAATGTCTAACAGTCCAAAAATAATGTTCTAAGCACTTTTCATAGAGGAAAACAGCTAATGTGGAAATAAACTTCCATCATCTAAGCTTTGGTTCTTACGAGACTTTGCTGTCTCCCTCTAGAATGTGCTGAGCTCTTTTTGTGTTTAGGTTATGAACACAAGCATCCAGCGGCTCCTAATTCCTAAATTACAGAGTCTGGGGAAACAAGAACTAAGCAAGGCAAGAAGGCAAGATGAGAGCCTGTTGTCAGTCACTCCATGCATTCATTCAATTGCTATTAAGTTACTTTCAAACATTTATTGAGCACCACTATTTGCCAGGCACTGTAGTTTGGCACCGGAGATATACTGGTGCACAAAAAAGATATGCTCCCCGCTAACAGCCCTAAAGAAGCAGTCACAGCCAACATTTATATAGTGTTTGCCAGTTTCAGGCTGGTTCTAAGCATTTTCTTATATTAACTAATTAATTCTATCAAATAGGTACTATCATCTCCATTTTAAAGATGACAAAACTGAAACAGAGGGAGTTTAAAATGGTAATCACAGAATCTCACTAGTGAATATGTAATTTCAAACCAATCTAAGTTCCCTGAAGGAAAGTAATACCGGTGAATCACTTCAAACACTGAGATTGTAGTTGATTCTTTGAACAGTTCTGCGGTGAAGGGCGAATCCAAAAGAGGCATCTCCTACAAGACTGATGTCTGAATGAAGTTTGAGCCATTTTCAGATATTACTGTAAAAAATGTTCTCTGTAGGAAAATGAATTCCATGTTGGCAGAGAGATGCCAACCAATACATTTGAGTTTTCTGCTGTAACAATGATGGATGGGTACACCTCCACCTGGGGACCCAATGACATGCATTGGTTGTAACCTGTTGAGTGAATCAGGAGTTCTAATCTTGCCACAGGGGAGACAGTTTTCTCCCTGTTAGAGCTAACTGACACCTTTATATCTTCAGCTCTGTGCTCTCGTCAACCAAGCTTACTGGACCCACTCAAGTGCTGTTAATGGCAGAGTCTACCTCTCCAAAGCAATGTGCAGTGTTAGATTATAATTAACATCACTTTGCTGATGTCCACAATAGCCAAACTATGGAAAGAGCCAAGATGTCCATCTACAGATGAATGGATAGAGAAGATGTGGCATATATATACAGTGGAATATTATGCAGCCATCAAAAAACCCCAAAATCTTGCCATTTGCAACTACGTCGACGGAACTAGAGGGTATTATGCTGAGCAAAATAAGTCAATCAGAGAAAGACAAGTATCATATGATCTCACTGATATGAGGAATTCTTAATCGCAGGAAACAAACTGAGGGTTGCTGGAGTGGTGGGGGTGGGGGGGTGGGGCGGCTGGGTGATAGACATTGGGGAGGGTATGTGCTATGGAGAGAACTGTGAATTGTGTAAGACTGATGAATCACAGACCTGTACCTCTGAAACAGATAATGCATTATATGTTAAAAAAAAAAAAAAGAAGAAGATAGTAGGAAGGGAAAAATGAAGGGGGGAATCGGAGGCAGAGATGAACCATGAGAGGCTATGGACTCTGAGAAACAAACTGAAGGTTTTAAAAGGGAGGGTGTGGGGAGACGGGTTAGCCTGGTGATGGGTATTAAGGAGGGCACGTACTGCATGGAGCACTGGGTGTTATACGCAAACAATGAATCATGGATCACTACATCAAAAACTAATGATAGTGACTAATATAACATAATAAAATAAAATTAAAAAAAAAACAACACATCACTTTGCTGTGTTTTTGTAATTTCAAAAGATGGAAGCAGGGAAGTGTTCAAAGTAGGGAAATGGCTAATTAAATGGCTAATCATTTGAAATTTATGCATTCGTTAAAAAGGATAATAGAAGACTACATAGAAATATTACCATAAAAATGATAATATAAAGACTATACAGAAACGTAATTTGTGATTTGAATTAATTGGGAAAAATAGAATTTAAAACTGCATGAACTGTATTTTTAGCTAAACGATGTAGGGGAGCACTAAACACTAGAAAGTCGCAAAAAATAAAAAGAAGTCAAGATTGATCAGAGTGAAGAAAGTATTACACTTCCTGTATCTTTCTAGCTTTCTGTAAGGGGATTTGTCTTTTTAAGTTGAAAGGAAAAATGTGATGTTTATTTGCTATTTTATTTTATTTATTTATTTTTTTTATTATTTATTTATGTGACAGAGAGAGACACCGCGAGAGAGGGAACACAAGCAGGGGGAGTGGGGGAGGGAGGAGCAGGCTT
>NC_058403.1:18153464-18173991 GCF_002201575.2 Neomonachus schauinslandi
GGCTTCCCGCGGAGCAGGGAGCCCGATGCGGGGCTCGATCCCAGGACCCCGGGACCACGACCCGAGCTGAAGGCAGTCGCTTAACCAGCTGAGCCACCCAGGCGCCCTATTTGCTATTTTAAAATGTCAAAGGCCAGGGCGCCTGGGTGGTTGAGTCAGTTAACTGTCTGCCTTGGGCTCAGGTCACCATCTCAGGGTGCTGGGATCGAGCCCCGCATCCGGCTCCCTGCTCCGCGGGGGGCCTGCTCCTCCCTCTCCCTTTGCTCCTCCCATCAGCTCGAGCGTGTACACGCGCTCTCTCTCTCTCAAATAAATAAAATCTTAAATTTTTTTTAAATGTCGAAGGCCTTGGTTTACTGCTAACTGCTCTTGTCAAGGTTCAAAATGCAAGCCATATCTCTCCTAGAGGTATAAATCCACAGTTAGCATGTCCTCCATCATCAAAATAGAAATCCTAAAAAAAAAAAAAAAAAAATTGCCCGCATAGCTTCAGAGCGCAGAATATCATATGGCGATTTTGCTTAATAAAACATACGCGGCCGTTTTTGGTTTTTTTTAGCCAGGTTCTAGAATAATGCATATTTGCCTCCAGTTCTTAAATTCATGTGATGCTTTCTTTTTAAAGAAATTAAGACTTTGTCAGGGTGTCTCTGTTCTCTCAGGCAGCTTCCACTGGTCAAACCCTGCAGTTCAGGGCTATGTGTGGATACGGGTACTACCCGCTGCCTCATCCGGTTAATAACTCATCTGCCTGGGAAGCGTCTGAAGGAATGGACAATTCTGAGACTTTGTCACACCCGTATTTATTCACTTGATACAGATAGTTACTGCTATTCCAGTGATTCCCAAATTGTGGCTCCCTGCACAGCAACAGCACCTGGAATCTCATTAGAAATGCACTTTTGTAGGGGCGCCTGGGTGGCTCAGTGGGTTAAGTGTCCACCTTCCACTCAGGTCATGATCCCGGGGTCCTGGGATCGAGACCCACATCAGGCTCCCTGCTCAGCGCAAAGTCTGCTTCTCCTTCTGTGCCTCCCCCAGCTTGCGCTCACTCACGCTCTCTCATTCTCTCAAATAAATAAAATCTTCTAAAAAAAAAAATGCGCATTTGTCAGGTCCTCCCCTCCCCCCCATCTACTGGATCAGAACCTCTGGGTGCCGCCCCAGTCGTCTGTGTTTAAACAAGACCTCTGGGTGGTTCTGAGGCACACTATTGAGAACCGCTGTGCTATTCAAGAAAACGAATCATAATACATTTCTACTTATATTCAAACACAGCAGCAAGAATGTATCATTTTTAATTTCTAATTTGCTATTGTAATCACAGATTTTCTTAACATTTTATATTTGAAATCATTATAGAACTGTAGAAGAATTGCCAAAAAAAAAAAAAGGTACAGAGACTTTCCAGATACCCTCCACCTCGCTTTCTCTATTGCTAACAGCTCACATAATGACGGTGTAAGGTAGAAACTAGGCAGGAGCAGTGGAAGAAATGCCCCGAGGCAGAGTCCTTGAAGGGGAATGATAGAGGCTTGAGCTGGAGGCAAGGACTGTGATAAATAGGTTACACGTTAGAAGCGGGGGGGGGGGGGGGGGGCAAACATCTTGACCTTGTGGCCTCCAAGGCCTTAGGCCTACCAGATCAAGAGCCACAGGTGCAAAGCAGGTGCTCTCCTAGCTCACCTCTGCCCCTGGGTAACCCCTAGACTCATTAAATTCATTTGCATTGTGGTTATAGCGCTCCACACCCATGGAGAAAGGCCACCTTGACTTTTTCCTATTCAAATTTTGTAAGGTCTAAAACTCCCCTTCCCAACCTATGGGAGGAGTTTCCCAAATGATCCAGAAGGAGCTTCCATTAGAAATCACTAGATCCTAAGTCATAGTCAGCAGGTCCTCCCAGCCCAGAGGGATGCAACAAATATCCAATCCCAAAACAACCTAGGGCTAGTTTCCACTCTGAGGAATCTGCCGGCTCTCCCAGCTTGAGAGTGTATTACCATTTTAATGAACTGCTGGGTACTTGCTACTTTCCTTCTGGCTACCTTTATTTGAGTGCAGATCCTCCCGTTAATCTTCTCCTGGGGAATCCAAGGACCCAGACCTCCACTCACACAATGCAGACTCTCATGTCAGTAGCAGTGGGACATGAATCAAAACCAGGAAATTAACTTTGGCACAAGACTATTAACTAAACTACAGTTCCCATTTGGATTTCATCAGTTTTTCCACCAACGTTCCTTTACTGTCCCGGGATCCATTCTAGGATTCCACCTTGCACTTAATCATCATGTCTCCTTGGTCTCCTTCAATCTGTGACAATTCCTTGGTCTTCCCTTGCTTTTCATGACCTTGACATTTTTGAAGAGTACTAATCAGTTACTAATAGAATATCCCTCCATTTGAGTTGGTCTGATATTTTCTCATGATGAGATTGAAGTCATCCATTTTGGGTAAGTACCATAGTTGGTGACACACCTTTCTCATTGCATCATATTGGATGGTATAGCATGTTGATATATCTTATTGCTAGTGATGTTACCTTGATCACTTAGTTAAGGTGCTATCTTCCAGGTCTCTCTACTATAATGTTACTAATGCGGGACTCGATTCCAGGACCCCAGGATTGTGACCTGAGCTGAAGGCAGAGACTTAACAGACTGAGCCACCCAGGCATCCCAATACCCAGTTTCTCTTTAAACTTTCATCCACTGGGCACCTGGGTGGCTCAGTCGTTAAGCGTCTGCCTTCGGCTCAGGTCATGATCTCAGGGTCCTGGGATCGAGCCCCACATCGGGGTCCCTGCTCCGCGGGAAGCCTGCTTCTCCCTCTCCCCTCCCCCTGCTTGTGTCTCTCTCTGTCAAATAAATAAATAAAATCTTAAAAAAAAAAAAAACTTTCATCTACTAACTTTAGTATTCATTAGATAATCACATATTTTAAAAATACTTCCCTAAATCCACATCACCAGAGCTTAGATGGCTCTGACTGAGATAAACTGAGTGGTGTCCACAGGCTTTGTCTGTGACAATGCGACATGGACATTTGGGGCAGATTGCTTAGATAAGAAACAGAAGACCCAAGGAGACAGGACAACAGGATCATAGTTCTCCATACCAGTTCCAGGAATCCATCGGATCCCCTGTAGAATACTGCTAAGGGGAATGATTTCCCACAGAGATTTTAAGAGGTGTGTGCCATAAACCACACTGCAAGGGAGCTCAGATGATAAAATGGAGCCCTGCACTGGGCAGAGAGGCATACTCATTTCTGCATGGACACAGACAGAGCGATAACTGAAGAGAAAACCCAAGGAACTTTCTCGGAGGAAAGGCATGTCTTCATCAGGGCACGAGTGAGGTGAATGCCATCTGGGGCTGGGCAGCCACCTTCAATGAGGATGTCGGAGCCAAAAAAAGAGCAGCAGTCCTGCTTCCACGCTAGGCAAAATTGTGTGAGCAGGGGGTGAGAAAGGTGGAGGCTGTGAGTGAGAAGAGTGTGAGGCGGTGAGTTGCCACGTGAGTGAATAAGCCACAAAACAGGGGTGATTAATATAATGTCACTCCATCTGTATCCCAAGATGTTGGTGGAGGCAGAGAAGAAGTGTCTGGGCACATGACAATGCAATCGTACATTCAATGCATCAAATTCATCACACGACCCGACCGACTCTATTTTGAGAAAAGCTGGTTATATTATCGTGGGTCTGGCCTGTCATCTCAGTGATAGCAGATTCCTAAAACATAATCTTCAGGTTTGTGTAAATTCCATCTTATTATTGGCCTTCAGATGCAGCGTGAGTTCTGTGCCCATCCCCATCACATCACAATGGCATTCTCAAACTGGATTTTCTTGGGTTTTATCCCCTCTTCTTATCACTGGCAGCTTTTATGCTGATACCAACTGTCTAGCCCTTCACCTTAGACCAGCTCTGTAGCATCCTCTCAAGTTTGTTGCTTCTGAATATTTTCTAGTGCCAGTCATTACAAATACATGAGAACGTTCTTAGATGTTGATTGAGACCACATGAGCCCATGAGGTCATGAGGGAAAATCCAATATCCAATTAGGTGTCATTTTAGTATCTAGTAAGGGTTGTGAGCTTACAAGATGAGGAAATAATGAAGAGGATGTAGAATGCTCTCAAATTCAAAGTGTTTAGACCTATCTGTGAAAATATTTAATTACATTAAGCACACACAGTAAAATCCAATCAAGTGAAGTAGTATCCTGGATATTAGATTGCAGTTTTTTATTAGTAGATGAAAGAAAGAGGTTTTTTATTAGTAGATGAAAGAAAGAATGATATCAGGCAAACTCAGATTCGATGGTTAACTTTATGTGTCAACTTGACAGAAGCGGGGATGCCCAGATATTTGGTTAAACATTTTTTCTGGGTCTATCTGTGAGGTTCTTCCAGACGAGATTAGCATTTGAATGGGTGGACTCAGTAAAGCAGTTGGTCCTCCCCAGCGTGGGTGGGCATCGGCCAGTCCATCAAGGGCCTGAAGAGACAAAATGCAGAAGAAGGGAGAATTCACCCCTTTTCTGTCTTGTTGTTTGAGCTTAGACATGGGTCTTCTCCGCCCTTGGGCTGAGACTTACACCATCAGTTCCCTTAGTATTCAGGCCTTCAGACTCGAACTGAATTAGATCACTGACTTTCCTGGGTCTCCAGCTTGCAGATGGCAACTCGGGAGACTTCTCAGCCTCCATAATCATGTGAGTCAACTCCTCACTATAGATATATATAGTGCCCCAAATATGTATATATATATTCTGTTTCTCTGGAGAACCCTGACTAATACATAAGGAAAATGACAACCACCTTCTCTAAATGTGGAAACCATGATGATACAGTGACTGAAAGTCTTGGCTTAGCAGTTGGGATTGAAAAAGAACCAATCTAGTCAGCATCCTGGCCAATATTTCTGTTTGTTATGCCGCCTCAACCAGTTGTTTTCTGGAAAATTTTAGAATTAAGCCCAGAACTGTTTAAGAGAATCAAGGCCACAGTGTAAATAATTTTTTTGAGGTGAGGCTGAGGAAAAACACCTATAGCACTTGGAACTTACACACTCGTCACACTTAAAATAATATGGCCTATCACAGAAACAGTTCAGTCCTGCGATTCCCACTTAAGACACGTACATCCTAATTGATCTGAACTCCTTATTTTAATGGAAAAGAATGAGAAAAATTCTTTTTTAAAAAGATTTTATTAATTTATTTGACAGAGAGAGAGAGAGTGGGTGCACACAAGCAGGGGGGTGGCAGGCAGATGGAGAGGCAGTCTCCCCGCTGAGCTGGAAGCCCAACATGGGGCTTGATCCCAGGACCCTGGGATCATGACATGAACCAAAGACAGATGCTTAACTGACTGAGCCACCCAGGTGCCCCAAGAATGAGAAAAATTCTTACTGAGCTTATGACATCAAAGTTATAAGAAGATTTAGGATATACTATATTAACATATTTTATTTATCAGAGTTAAAAGAATTTAGGTTCCTTGGAAAGATTATTTGTCAGATCATCTAAGTTTTAAAAAGGTAATTAATTATTTAAACTGAGTTGAAATTGCTTAAGGGAGTTTACGTTTATAAATGAAACCATACCAAGGTCTAAGCTGCTGTAACAGATCACCATGAACTAGGTGATTTAAAACAACAGAAATGTATTGTCTCCCAGTTCTGGAGAGTAGGAGCCTGAAATAAAGATGTCAGCAGGGCCACATTCCCTCTGAAGTTTCTAGGACAGAATCCTTCCTTGCGTGGCTCTTCTGGTGGCTCTCGGCTCTCCTTGGTTTGTGGCCCCATTAACTCTGATCTCTGCCTCCACCTTCACTTGGCCTGCTTTTCTGTGTATCCTTTTTGGTCTCTATGTGAACACTGTCGTTGTTTTTAAGGCCTTTCTTAAGTCAATGTGATCTTATCTTTATCCTTACCTAAATCTCATCTGCAAAGATCCTATGTCCAAGTTAGGTCATGTTCTTTTTTTTTTTTTTTTAAAGATTTTATTTACTTATTTGAGAGAGAGAGAGAGAGCACATGAGAGGGGGGAGGGTCAGAGGGAGAAGCAGACTCCCCGCTGAGCGGGGAGCCCGATGTGGGACTCGATCCCGGGACTCCAGGATCATGACCTGAGCCGAAGGCAGTCGCTTAACCAACTGAGCCACCCAGGTGCCCCAAGTAAGGTCATGTTCTAAGGTTCTGGGTGGATGTGAATCTGGGGGGGAACACTGTTCTACCCCCTACACCCCTTTAGGGGTGATCGTTATAATTGGCTTGACTCATAAGTAGAAAAATAAGATTTTTAATTTTAAGATTACTAACAACAAGACCTTTGGAAGTGTTTCTTTAACACACTGGTCATTACTTTGAAAACCAAGGTAACCTCTGAGTGATCTAATTCTGCACCCTATCACTCCCAAGGTCACCAAACAGTGTATATTAACCCAAAAGAATTCTTGTATGACAAAAAGGCTCTGGCAAGATAGCATTTCTCATTCTTATTCTATTCTAACATTTCTCTTTGAAGAGACCAGGGTTTCTGCCTGAGATTCACCTAAACTAAGAAGCCTTGGGCAAAATGAACACCTGTCAGCATAAAGTAGCTCAAGAATAGGATTCCCTAGGGGTGCCTGGGTGGCTCAGTCAGTTAAGCGTCTGCCTTGGGCTCAGGTCATGATCCCAGGGTCCTGGGTTAGAGCCTGGTGTCCAGCTACACGCTCAGCGGGGAGTCTGAGTCTCTCTCTACCCCTCCCCCGCTCATTTTTTCTCTCTCTCTCTGAAATTAAAAATGAACCTTTAAAGAATAGGATTCCCTATTAAAGGCCAAAAGAATCCTGAAAACACCGAGATGAAGCAGCACTGAAGAACACAGTTGCAAAGATCTAGGCTCACATCGAGCCAAAAATACTCTTTAGCCAATTAAAGAAAAGTAGAGCACAACAAAAACATAATTCATTAGTTTTTGCTATTTTTAAAGCAGAATTCTAGGACAGAAGTGATTTTCAGATAAAACCATCTTGGTTAACTCCAGTTTATCTTCCCCAAGTCAAATGATCCTGAGCAGAGATGAATTCCTTCCAGACTTCTTGGATAATGGCTTTTACTCCACTGACAGCTACTGAAGGGCTCAAGGCAGGGGGCTGCAGGTCTGGGTCCTGCCCATGAGAAGATTCTGGATCTTCATTATACTCTAAAATACTGGATTTTCTTGGGTTTTATCCCCTCTTCTGGAAAATTTGGCTAAACATTATTTCTGGGTCTATCTGTAAGGTTCTTCCAGACGAGATTAGCATTTGAATGGGTGGACTCAGTAAAGCAGATGGTCCTCCCCAGCGTGGTACGGTTTCAAGATTCTAAAGGTAATTGAATTCTAAAGGTAATCTTGGTATGGTTTCAAGATTCTAAAGGAAATGGTGTGCCACATGGCCATCTCCAGGCTCTGGTCTGCAATAGGGAAAGAAATAATGAGGAAGCTTCTCTTGGAATGAGAGATTAGAGACTGCACAAGATGCTCCACTCAATTTAGCTGTACAAACAGCAAGAGAAGCAAAAGTACCGATAGCAACAATTCCTGGAGGTTGATTTCTTGAAAGAAGCCTACATAAAACTCTATTCAATTGTAAGAAATAGGCTTCTTTTTTAACATTCACTGTATGTGGCTTTTCAAACATACATCTTTTTCAGACAATAGTGGTATTTCTCTAGTAGTATCCTCTTTCTTTAAGGAGATTGGATGAAAACTCCTTTTACTTACAGGTGTAGTTCAAATTATTCTTTTAGAAACATTATTGTTACTTATTCAATAGCCCCTAAACTGAATAAGGAGCACTCCTAAGACAGGTACTCTCCTCCAAAGAGCTCAAAACACTTTATTATTAGTTGTCAAAATAGATTTCAGATTGGGGTGGGGGGAAAGAAGAAATACAGAAAATAGAAACATTAGCTGATAAAATAATGGGGAAGAATTATCTAGGTATAAAAGAAAAAATAGGGCGCCTGGGTGGCTCAGTTGGTTAAGCGACTGCCTTCGGCTCAGGTCATGATCCCGGAGTCCTGGGATCGAGTCCCACATCGGGCTCCCTGCTCAGCAGGGGGTCTGCTTCTCCCTCTGACCCTCTTCCCTCTCGTGCTCTCTGTCTCTCATTCTCTCTCTCTCTCAAATAAATAAATAAAATCTTAAAAAAAAAAGTATTAAAAGAAAAAATATATATGATGCTAGAAACAAATTAAGGACAAATAATAGACTAAAAAGATGTTTTCGAATAATAAAACAAAATATAATAGAAACAGTTAATAGCCTAAGTTCATAAGGAGCTCTAATATCAATGAGAAAATATTAATGGGCCATTACAATCTGGAAAGGGACTTGAACAAGCATTTCCCAAAAGAAAAAAAATGACCCAAAACATAGGAATATTCAACATTATTAATCCACAAAGACATTCACAACAGAAGCCTTTTTCAGCTCTCAACAGGCTCAGATTTAATGTGTATGGAGCCCGTACTGAGCACTATTATATAGCACTATTCTATGTGTTTTACATCTGCCAGTCACTTAATCCTTGCAACAACTCAACATTAGTAGGGACTATTATTATTCCCATTTTATAGACAAGGAAACTGAAAGGAGAAATGTAAGTAATTTAACCAAGTTCGTGTGGCTTTAAACTCAATAATCTGGCTCCCTACCCATTCTGTCTTTTTTTGTTGTTGTTAAGATTTATATATTTATTTGAGATTGAGAGGGAGAAAGAGAGACAGCGCCTGCACGTGCACAGGAGTGGGGGGAGGGGCAGAGGGAGAGAGAATCCTCAAGCAGAGTCCCTGCTGAGTGTGAATCCCATCATGGGGCTCAATCCCAGAACCCTGAGATCATGATGTGAGCCATAATCAAGGGCCAGCCACCTAACTGACTGAGCCACCCGGGCACCCTTCCGATGATATTAACCACTATGCTTTACTTCTTTTCTGAGTGTTCGCAATGGACTGGATGTGTGTGTCCACCCAAAATTCATATGTTGAAATCTTTGTTCCCAATGTGATGGTATTAGAAGATGGGACTTTTGAGAGGTAAACAGACCATGACAGTGGAGTTCTCACAAAGGGGATTAGTCCCCTTATAAAAGGGACCCACAGAAAGCTCTCTCGTTCACGATAAGTCAGCAGTTTGAAACCCAGGAGAGGGCTCTCACCAGAGGGCTATGCTGCTCTTGAACTTCCTGCCTCTAGAACTGTGAGAAATAGAATTTCTGATCTTGACCTTCCAACCTCCAGAACTGGAGAAATAAATTTCGGTTGTTTATAAGCCACTATGTCAATGGTATTTTAGGATAGGAGCCTGAACGAATAGAGTAGTGTTGGGTGCAGTGAAACTCCCTTTCCCGTATGGTTGAGGGGACAGGCAAATGGGTACAGTTGTTATAATGGGTACAAATGGTAAGCGGAGCAGTGACTTGTGTAAAAGTTCTGAAATATCTTTGTATGGAATAAGATACATTTTTACAAAGGGATGAAAGTCTTGATGACAAGAAATAACCTATATGTGGAATGGCCCCCACAGGCAACTATGGCACCAGGAGTGAACACAGACAAAGGGATCTCTCCTCAGTGCTAGGTTGCTGGCAAAACTGCGACCATAAAAGCACAAAGAAGTAAAGGATTAAACATGTGTGACTGTGGAAGTCACATTCGGTGCCTCATCTTTCCAGCCAAGTCACTGGCAGAAAGATGAGTCGTGGGAAGGGGGAGAGAGAGGATGTCAGGCATAATCACCCTATGGGTCATGGTGGGGAGCCAGAAGGGATGAATTAACATTTGTTCTGAGATGCAGAAAGATGACCTTTAAACTAAGCAATGGGAATTTTCAACAGACTTGGGTTTGATGGTGAGCTAGCTATGTTAGTCTAGACTCAGAAGTTGGATGGAAGACAGAGGCAGGGATCCAAGGATAGTGGCTGATGGGAAGTCAAGGGAAAAAAGCAAAAAAGACACAAGGATCATGTTGGACCATAACAACATGATGCAGGGTCAATGTCAGTAAATAGTACCCAGGAATACCACACATGAACCCTGTAGTTGAGCATTTGTGAATCAAGTCAGTGGGAGTTCTTCAAATCACCTAACTGAAAATGTCAGGGAACAAATCAATATTCTTACAGAAAACCAAGCATTTAGAAAAAGAAAATGGGAGAAAATGTCTCTCATGGTCTTTATCAGAATCTGGGAAACTGGCTTTCACTTACTTGTTAAAGAGTATGGCTTGCTTCCTCCCATACTAACTGCAGATGTGGCCACCAACACAATGAAGATATAGAACATCTCCATCACCCTAAGCAGTTTCCTCATATCCCTCTGCAGACCATTTCCTGTCCCCTCTTGTGGCCTGATCTGCTTCCACCATTAGAGTAGTAGTTTTGCCTGGTCTAGAAATTCATATAAATGGAATAGAATAAGTACTCTTTTGTTCTGGCTTCTTTCACTCAACATAATGTTTTAAAATTCATCCTTGTTGTGTATCAATAGTTTGCCCCTTTACATTGCTAAAAAGCATTCCATTGTGTGAATATCACAATCTGTTGATCCATTTACTTGGTGGATACCTGGGCCTTTTCCAGTTTGGGGCTATAATGAAGCTGCTATAAACATTCATGTACAAGTCATTTTGAGGAGATGTTTTCAGTTCTCTTGGGTAAAACTGTAGGTGTGGAATTGCTGGGTGTTATGTAAAGCCTACGTTCTACTTTATAGGAAAGTGCCTAATTGTTTTCTACAATGGTTATACCACATTATTTTTTCATTTTTTACCCCTTACTTTTAACTGTGGTAAAATACACATACAACTTACCGTATTAACCATTTTTAAGTGTACAGCTCAGTCATGTTAGTACATTCACATTGTTGTGCAACTAATCTCCAGAACTCTTTTCACTGTGCAAAACTGAAACTTTTTAATACATTAAACAACCCCCCATGCCCCTCCTCCCTCCACCAGCCTCTGGTAACCACCACTCTACTTTCTGTCTCCATGAATTTGACTACTCTAGGTACCTCATATAAATGGAATCATGGAGTATTTGTCTTTTTGTGACTGGCTTATTTGACTTGGCATAAAGTCTTCAAGTATCATCCATGTGCTCTTCGTTTTTAAGGCTGAATAATATTCTATTGTATGTATAGACCACTTTTTGTCTATCTATTCATCTGTTGATGAACACATGGGTTGCTTCTACTTTTTTGGCTATTATAAATAATACTGCTAAGAACATGGATATACAAATATCTCTTCAAGATCTTGATTTCAATTCTTTTGACTATATACCCAGAAATGGAATTGCCTGATCATATGGTAAAAAATATTTTTAATTTTTTGAGGAACCTCCATAGTGTTCTCCACAGTGGCTGCACCATTGTACAATCCCACCAGCAGTGCACAAAAGTTTCAATTTCTCCACATCTACATCAACACTTGTTATTTTCTGGTTTTTTGATGGTTTTCCTCCTGGGTAAAGACTTGATTGTACTTTAATGTGCATTTTTTCCTAATGATTAATGATGTTGAGCATCTTAATATGTGCTTTTTGGCTATTTATATATCTTCTTTGGACAAATGTCTATCAAGTCCTTTGCCTATTTTTTTTTAAAGATTTTATTTATTTATTAGACAGAGAGAGACACAGCAAGAGAGGGAACACAAGCAGGGGGAGTGGGAGAGGGAGAAGCAGGCTTCCCACTGAGCTGGGAGCCCAATGCGGGGCTCGATCCCAGGACCCTGGGACCATGACCTGAGCGAAAGGCAGACACGTAACATCTGAGCCACCCAGGCGTCCTGAGTCCCTTGCCTATTTTTAAATTAGGTTATCTTTGTTGTTGCTGAGTTGAAGGAGTTCTTTATATATTCTGGATATTAACCTCTCTTTTTTTTTTTAAAGATTTTATTTATTTGACAGAGAGAGACACAGCGAGAGAGGGAACACAGCAGGGGAAGTGGGAGAGGGAGAAGCAGGCTTCCCGCGGAGCAGGGAGCATGATGTGGGGCTCGATCCCAGGACCCTGGGATCATGACCTGAGCTGAAGGCAGATGCTTAACGACTGAGCCACCCAGGCGCCCCCTGGATATTAACCTCTTCTCAGATACATGATTTGCAAATATTTTCTTCCATCCTGGAGGTTGCTTTGCCACTCATTTTGATGAGACCTCCAGATGATTTATATGTAAATTTCAGTTTGAGAAGTGCTAATCTGGATCTTATTTCTAAGTTGATTGAAACTCACAGTCATTCTTTTATCATTTGAAGCGAATCCATATACCACATCTTTATATTTGTAAATATATTAGAATGCCTCTGTAAAAAATAAGGATTCTTTAAAAAAAAAAAAAACATATCCACACTACTTTATCACATTTAAAACAACTGACAATAACTACATAATATCATGAAATATAGAACAGTCATGTTGATGGTTGAAGTTGCCAGTTATTGTGACAGGAATTGATGCAAATACAAAGGTTGACAGCCAGGAGTTGATGCCCAAGGCACAATGGGGAGTGACAGCGAGGTCACCAGATGATAAAGAGGAGGAAAGTGTTCAAGTCAGGTAGCCTCAACCTCAAAGGTGTGGGTGAAATCCCAACACCCCTCACCCCCATCTCCAAGAAAGGTGGAGACATGGTTTGGAAACGGCAATGAGAAGCAAAGAGGAAAGTTTTGAGTCAGGTACAAGGTGTATAAAAACAAAAATAACCACTACTTGAGCAATTTGAAGGAAGAAGAGTAGTCACAGGGAGAACCAGGTTTCAGGTGAATTCAGGAGGTGAAAGAAACAGTCATCAAAAAGAATAAATGTATGAGGGTCACCTGATTGCAGACCTGGGAAGCACAGTGAAAAATATGGATATAGGTGAGGATGAGGGGGGGCTAGAGAATCAAGTTAGATTTATGGGGGAGATGTTCTGGACAGTGTGGGTCATGATTAGGGCGACAATACATCCCCAGTTTTCCCAAGATGGTCCTAGTATTTACCAGTCATCCTGACATGCAATTTAGTATATGTCCGGGTTCAGACAATAAATTATGTGGTCTCCCTAGACGTAAAGCTTGATTGAAGAAGTTTGTTCTCCAGGCAGTGGCTGAGTGAACAAGGAGGTGCGACATGGTGCGATCGGTCCTGACAGCCAACCTGTTCCATGTAACTCTGGAGTGACTATCCCACTGCAGTGCGGGCGGCCATTGTCTAGGATGGTCTTTTCTCCATCAGTGTCCCTAGGGGTGAAGAATGGTAAATTTCTGACCCAGAAATTCTGCAGCTGAGTGTCTCTCCCTAAGAAGGTAATCAATACTGCAAAGATTATTTATGAAAAAAGGCTGTTGCAGTATTATTGATAACAAGCTGGATTCCCCAAGATAAATTAGAAAATAATTAACCATCTTTAAATGAAATAGCTCTACCTCTCTCCTGGGGAACTACACAGAATTATCCAGGCGTGATATTTCTGAGTCTCAAATAACTACCTACAACCTTGATCTTTGATTTTGAAACTCATATTTGACACCATTTAAATACTACCTGTGGAGGTTTTGATAGTATCAGTGAATTTAAAATGCTTTATTAATGGTTGAGGTTTTCTATTTTTTGAGCTAATTTTAATGCATATCTTCTATATAATTACAAATGTTGCATAATTTTCCAAAACTTATTGGTATAAAATTTTTCAGAATGTTTACTTATGATTTCTAAATTCCTTATATTTTTGTTTTCTCTCTTGTAATTTGATTCAGCTCTAGTTTTTTGACTTTATTATTTCTTGTTTTATATCTCATTCATTTCTATTCCTGCCTTTATTTCTGTCCCTATACTTACCTTATTTGTATATCTAGCTCTTGAGATAACTTCTTAATTCATTTCTTTTCAATATTTCTTGCTTTTAAAAGACAAAGAAGGCATTTAAGTTTATAAAGTTACTTCTAAATATGGATATTTGAATTCCACAAGTTTTGATAGACCATACTTTAGTATTCAGTTTTAAGTATTTTATAATCCTCTTTCATGAATTCTTTCATAGTAAGTTTTTAGGATTGAAGCCATATGGTATTTTTAAAAGTGATTTTATTCTTGACTTCTCATTTAATTGGATTATGGTAAAAGCACAGAGGTCTGTATCATATTGACTCTTTGACAATTGCTGAAATTTCTTAGTGATCCAGAGTGTGGTTAATTTTTGAAATGTCCTGTATACTTTTTTGTGAATGTACTCTAACAACATATAATGTTTATTTGTTGGAAGCAGAGTCCTAAATACCTATTAGATAAAGCTAGTTTATTTTGTAAATCTTCTGATCCTTACTAATTTTTGGTCTAATTTATTGGATTCTGATTGAGATATATTAAAGTCTACCAATATGGTTGTGGTTTTGTCCATCTCTTGTGGTAATTCTATCACTTTCTTTCATACTTTTACAGGTCAAGCTCACAAATATTTTCTCAGTGATCTTTTTCTTCAATTGTTAGGGATTGATCCTTTTTTATCACTATTAATTTTTTTGTGTTATATTTGATTTTGTATGGTAATAATATTACTACATCCCTTTCTTTCTTTCTTTTTTTAAGTAATCTCTGTGCCCAACATGGGGCTTGAACTCATAACCCTGAGATCAAGAATCAAGCTCTACTGACTGAGCCAGCCAGGCATGCTTCACCCCTTTCTTTTGGTTATTTGAATGGTGTATCTTTTCTCTATGCCTCTTTTTAAACATAATTCTTTATTTTGAAATAATTACATATTCAAGAAATTTGCAACAACACAAAAAAATGTACAGGAAGTTTTGTGCACACTTCAGCTTCCCTTGATGTTCATATCTTGAAGAACTATACATCCCTTTATTTTAAATGTCTAAAGTATGCTTCTTGCAAGGAAACTACAGCTAGATTTTATTTGCTTGTCCAGTTTGATAATTTCAGTCATTTTATTATTTTTTATATTTTAATTCCAGTATAGTTAATATACAGTGTTATATTAGTTTCAGGTGTACAATATAGTGATTCAAGAATTCTATGTATCACTCAGTGCTCATCATGATAAGTGTACTCTTGATCCCCCTTTGTCCGTTTCACCCATTCCCCTAACCATCTCCCCTCGGATAACCATCAGTTTGTTCTCTATAGTTAAGAGTCTGTTTTTTAGTTTCTCTCTTTTCTCTTTCTATTATTTGTTTTATTTCTTAAATTCAACATATGAGTGAAATCATATGGTATTTGTCTTTCTCTGACTTATTTTGCTTAGCATTATACTCTCTAGCTCCATCCATGTCGTTGCAAATGGCAAGATTTCCTTCTTTTAATGGTTTTTATGGTTTTATGGTTTTATGGTCTTTTATACCACATCTTTACCCATTCATCTATTGATGGACACTTGGGCTGATTCCATAATTTGGCTATTGTAAATACTGCGATAAACATAGGGGTGCATGTATCCTTTCGAGTTAGTGTTTTCATACTCTTTGGGTAGATACCCAGTAGGGCAATTCCTGGATCATATGGTAATTCTATTTTTAATTTTTTGAGGAACCCCCATACTGTTTTCCACAGTGGCTGCACCAATTTGCATTCCCACCAATAGTGTACGAGGGTTCCTTTTTCTCCACATCCTCACCAACACTTATTTCTTGTGTTTTTGATTTTAGCCATTCTGACTGGTGTGGGGTGATATCTCACTGTAGTTTTGATTTGCATTTCCCTTTTTATTTTGATGTAGTCTCGATAGCTTATTTTTGCTTTTGTTTCCCTTGCCTCAGGAGACCTATCTAGTGAGAAGTTGTTGCAGCTGATGTCCAAGAGGTTACTGCCTGTGCCCTCTTCTAGGATTTTTATGGTTTTAATTCTCACATTTAGTTCTTTAATCCATTTTGAGTTTATTTTTGTGTATGGTATAAAAAAGTGGTCCAGTTCTATTCTTTTGCATGTAGCTATCCAGTTTTCCCAGCACCATTTGTTGAAGAGACTGTCTTTTTCCCATTGTATATTCATGGCTCCTTTGTCTAAGATCCATTGACCATGTAATTGTGGGTCCATTTCTGGGCTTTCTATTCTGTTCCATTGATCTAGGTGTCTATTTTTGTGCCACTACCATACTTACTACAGCTTTATAGTATATCTTGAAATCTGGAATCATGATCCTTCCAGTTTTGTTTTTTCTTTTTCAAGATTGCTTTGGCTATTCGGGGTCTTCGTGTTTCCATATAAATTTTAGGATTGTTTGTTCTAGTTCTGTGAAAAATGCTGTTGGTGTTTTGATAAGGGTTACTTTAAATCTGTAGAGTTCTGGGTGGTATGGATATTTTAACTATATTTGTTCTTTCAGTCCATGAGCATGGAATATCTTCCCATTTGTTTGTGTTATCTTTAATTTCCTTCATCAATGTTTTATAGTTTTCAGAGTACAGGTCTTTCACCTCTTTGGTTAAGTTTATTCCTAGGCATTTTATTATTTTTTTTTTTAAAGATTTTATTTATTTATTTGAGACAGAGAATGAGAGACAGAGAGCATGAGAGGGAGGAGGGTCAGAGGGAGAAGCAGACTCCCTGCCGAGCAGGGAGCCCGATGTGGGACTCGATCCCGGGACTCCAGGATCATGACCTGAGCCGAAGGCAGTCGCTTAACCAACTGAGCCACCCAGGCGCCCCATTTTATTATTTTTGGTGCAATTATAATTTCAGTCATTTTAAAAGGTGAGTTCAATCTGTTTACCTTTAAAGCTGTTACTGATATAGCTGGAATTGTTTCTACTTATTTTCTTTCTTTGCTTTTTCTTTTTCTGCTCATCCTCATTTTTATTGGTTTTCCTGTCTCTTCTTTTCTGACCTTTGATTTTTTTAAGATTTTATTTATTTATTTATTTATTATTTATTTATTTATTTATTTATTTATTTGTCAGAGAGAGAGACAGCACAAGCAGGGGGAGTGGCAGGCGGAGGGGAGAAGCAGGCTCCCCACAGAGCAGGGAGCCCAATGCGGGAATTGACCCTGGGATCAGGACCTGAGCTGAAGGCAGATGCTTAACAGACTGAGCCACCCAGGCGCCCCCTGACCTTTGATTTTCTTGTTGTTTAGAGGTGTAGGTTTATTTTTATAGTCAGTACTACTCTCACTAAAATATTATATTTATTTCCATATTTCAGTTATTTCTTGTATCCCAATTCCTTTTCTCTGGGTTCAATTTTCTCCCTGCTGAAGTACATTCTTTAATAGTTTTTTTTTTCCTTTTTAATTGAGAAGACGCATGTGGTAAATTCTAGTCTTAATATTCTGAGTATAAAAGTCTAGGTGGATAATTATTTGCCTTTAAGACATTTGAGATATATCTCTATTCATCTCTCTTTGCTGATGATACTTCTAGTCATTGAAATGTGGAGGGGCGCCTGGGTGGCTCAGTTGTTGGGCGTCTGCCTTTGGCTCAGGTCATGATCCCAGGGTCCTGGGATCGAGCCCCGCATCAGGCTCCCCGCTCTGCAGGAAGCCTGCTTCTCCCTCTCCCACTCCCCCTGCTTGTGTTCCCTTTCTCACTGTGTCTCTCTCTGTCAAATAAATAAAATCTTAAAAAAAAAAATAAAATGTAGAAATATTTCTGCCTGAAAACTTTTAAATTTTCTAAGAGAGTTTTGCTATAATATGTCTTGTTTGGATTTATTTTTATTTATCTTCCTTGGTACTTTGACTAACTATCCTTTTTGTTTAAAAACTTAATGTTTTGATTCAATTCTGGAAAAGCCTCTACTAATCTCTTTAAATATAATTTGTCCACCATCCCCTCAGTTTCTTTCTCTGTGCCTTCCAACAAGAACTCAGGGAGGCTTTTCAATGTAATCACTATTTCTGGGTGAATATTTCCATTAACTAATTTTTCCCTTCCATTAGGTACAATAGTTTATCCCATTTCTTAAGGTATATTTATGACCACATTTTTTCATTTCTAATATTTATAATTCATTATTTTTCATATCCATCCATTCTTGGTTCATCTATGCCTATTTTGTTTCATAATATTTTCTCTCCCATTTACTTTTTTTTTTTGAGGAAGATGTTTCCGTTTATTTTCTCTTTAAGTATCTTAAAATATTTGTTTTAAAGTCTTTTCAGATATTCCTATTATTTTTAATTCTTCTGAATCGTGTTTACTTCATGATCTTGCCAGTTGTCTTTCTTGGCATTATAATTCTATATGCATTATGAACATTTGCTTTGTAGGTCTGTTTGGATGTTGTTTCTGTTTTTGTTTTTTCTCCCGGTGTGTTCACCCCACACTGTCCGGTGGTTAGACGGTTGCTCACACCCACTCCCTGGGACCCCACGCGGAACCATTCCTTGCAGGAAGGCACCACGGGAGCTGTTGCAGTTCAATCACTGGGCCGCTAGGCGGCCTGCTTCGTGCAGCTCTCGCTCGTGCGTTTATGCCCTTTCTCTTTAGGCCCACAGTGTCACAGAACCCCTATTGCCAAGCAACGTCCACAGCAGAAATTCTGAATTCTATTTCAGAAGCAGAGGATCCACACCTGGCTTTACTTCCGTAGTGAGCTAACTCTGGCCTCAGTCTTTGGGGGAGCAATTTACCCTACCGAGCCAACCTCCCAGTTCTCTCTGCCCCCTTCCAGAAGCAGGGTTCTGGTCTACAACTCACTCACTTCTTGCTGGCTCCTAGTCTACATTGCTCTTTATTTTGTTTTTGAATATAACTATGTCTTTTTATTGTTCCGTCTTCTACTTTGTCCACCACTGCTGTGCTTGGAACAGAAGGAACGTCCCAAAGAATGAAGTTAATGCTCGCTAGAATGGAAATTCTGTATTAATTCAGGCTCAAAGGACTTAAAAGGAAAAATATGGCTTTAATGGTTAGAATATTTTACTGCAGCTTCTCAAAAGTGTTGCAAGGCATAATAACTATATGCACTGATAAATAAGAGCTTGTAACAAAGCTGCCTTCCATTGCCAATAGGTGGTATTTTTAAAGACTCTACATGTCAACAGCCCACTAAGCATTTATTGTTGTCTTGTGATTTCTTTTCTTTTTGAAAACAGACTTTCCCCAAATTTATGCCCAGACTCAGAGTCTTTTCACTTTCTTGAGAATTGTAGCAATCAATGAAGAAAATTAAAACATCAAAGGGCAAAAAATGTTGCCAAACTAGTAATGGCAGGTACAGAAAGCAGAAGAAAAATAGAATATCAGAGCACAAAGAGTGACTTTATTTTTCCTAGTTCCAGTCCCTGATGGAAAGATGATCTTATTCCTCGGGGGTTGCTAGGAGAATGGAAGAGAACCTAATTTCCAAATAGCTATTGGTTATGGGGAGAAAAAAAAAATCTATGCCACAGGGAATACTTTTTTTTCTAAAAACATATTTTTAGTTTTAGTTTCATGCTGTTTTTAATTCTCTCTGAGTATGATGCCCCTGACATTTTCTTCAACAAAATTCATGCCAGAATGGAAGCTCTTCTTGAAGGATGCATTCTTACATTAAATTAATGGAATGTTAAGAGTCTAAGTTTTATTTTATTTTTTAAGATTTTATTTATTTATTTGCCAGAGAGAGAAAGAGAGAGAGAAAGCACAAGCAAGGGGAGCTGCAGTGGGAGAAGGAGAAGCAGGATCCCCAATATGCAGGGAGTCTGATGCAGGGCTCGATCCCAGGACACTGTGATCATGACCTGAGCCGAAGGCAGACGCTTAACCCACAGAGCCACCCAGGCGACCCTAGAGTCTAAATTTTAAAGCATGAATACAATAAAAATGGCTTGTGCATAACTCAAAGCCTTATATTTGAGGAATTTTCATGCTGGAGTTCATCATATTGATTCTTATCTTATTAGTGTATCAGTGATGGTGATGGTGTGTGTTTAACTATATTGAACAAGTTACTATACAAATAACAGGAGACATAAAGTGATGAATATTGCATGGCTATTGGTTCCAATGATCAAGAGGTATCCTCTCTTTTATTTTCCCGTAATGGGTTTAAGAGTTTTTATTTCTTTTATAAGCAATAAGCTCTATGTTTCTATATGTTGCCCATTAGAAAGGATATTGGTACTTTTTTCAAAGGGAGTTTTGTGGATGTTGTGTGCATACATGTGATTCTGAATATACACACAAACATTTACATACACAACACATATATTGGCTGAGAGAACTCTGTAAATAAACATCCTAAACTCCATTCTCTTAGGACAGCCTTTTTCTTTTTTCAAGTTTTGTTTTTTGTTTTTTTGTTTTTTTGTTTTTGAGAGAGAGAGAGAGAGAGAGAGAGAGCATGAGCAGGGGGAGGAGCAGAGAGAGAGGAGAAGCAGACTACCTGCTGAGCAGGGAGCTGGATGTGGGGCTCGATCCCAGGACCCTGAGCCACCCAGGTGCCCCCTGAGCCACCTACTGAGCCACCCAGGTGCCCCCTCATAGGGCGGCCTTTATAGATTTCTTTCTTTTTTCTTTCTTTCTTTCTTTCTTTCTTTCTTTCTTTCTTTCTTTCTTT
>NC_058403.1:18174001-18175128 GCF_002201575.2 Neomonachus schauinslandi
TTTCTTTCTTTCTTTCTTTCTTTCTTTCTTTCTTTCTTTCTTTCTTTCTTTGTCTCTCTCTCTCAAGATTTGACTTATTTGACAGAGAGAGAGAGACAGCGAGAGAGGGAACACAAGCAGGGGGAGTGGGAGAGGGACAAGCAGGCTTCCCGCTGAGCAGGGAGCCCGATGTGGGGCTCGATCCCAGGACCCTGGGATCATGACGTGAGCTGAAGGCAGACACTTAATGACTGAGCCACCCAGGCGCCCCCAGATATCTTTTAACATCTGTTTTTAGCTCTAGAATTGCTAATTGTGCAAAGAATGCTATAAAGTTGCTCACCATTAAGAGGAATCGTAAAACCCATAGACTTCTCATACTGAAAGCCAAACTAAAGCAGCACTTTGGGAAGGAAGTTTGTTGGGAGAAAGAAAGCACTGACTATGGAGCCAGGTGGATCTGGACTGTTCCCTCCTCAGCCACCAATTCACTGTGTAACCCTGGGGACTTGTGAGCTTCTTTCCACGCATCTCCCCACCTATAAAGAGAGGATGGTCTCTGGCCTGAACACTTGCGTGATGTCAACACTCTTTGACCGATGACGTATCCAGAAACTAGCACAGGGATGCTATTAGAATAAAAAATATGAGGATTATGAATATGAAAATATGTTTCAAAGCAAGTGGCAGGCAATGCAAACAAGATGTCTAAAAACACATGGGTTGTTAGTTCCCGTCCAAGAAAAGCAGTCCTCTCTGAGGTAACTTAGCTTTAGATGGTGGATACCGGTCATAAAATTATGTGTCCTGAGCTCTTTCATTGTTCCTCACTTCTCCAGACCCCCTAGCTGTAACCTACTAAAACTCCTACAGGTTATTAGTTTTCTCTTCACATGTTTTCTGACGTGGTATCAGGGGCGGGACACTTATCCCAACATTTGTTAGAAGATTAAGAAACATAGCAGGTCAACACATTTTCAGGTGTTAGGAGCCCTTTTGTAACTACAGCAAAGCATCCTTGTAGGAGCTTTAAAAATGAACTTCACATTGAAAATGGCACTGGGAGAGGAACTCTTAACTACAATCACTGCTGGGCGCCTGGGTGGCTCAGTTGGTTAAGTGACTGCCTTCGGCTCGGGTCATGATCC
>NC_058403.1:18175228-18190418 GCF_002201575.2 Neomonachus schauinslandi
AAAAAAAAAAAAAAAAAAAAAAAAAAAAAAAAAAAAAAAACTACAATCACTGCTAAACTGTGGAACATGTGCACAAACACCGACAACGATATAAACTCAAAGCACATGGCAACCAACGCTGACATACAACCAGCTGCCTGAATCTTAAAGATACCCCCAAATCGTAAGGAAGAAGAAGATGAAATGGGAATATTAGTCATGGTCTGCCCTCTGCCTTAACCCAGGAGACACTTGTGGTGCCTTCCAGAATCACCTCCCAAACTATCTTGCTCTCAACCCTTACCAATATCCCAGGACAAAACACAGGGGTATAAACACAGACCTTTCAATGAGACTTGCATTTGTCCCTTACATTTATGCCCAATACATTCCTCACACAAAGTCCGAGTGGTAGTTAAAATGGTGAGGATAATAATTACCACAACAGGGGCGGCTGGGTGGCTCAGTCGGTTAAGCATCCGCCTTTGGCTCAGGTCGTGATCTCAGGGTCCTGGGATTGAGCCCCGCATTGAGCTCCTTGCTCAGAGGGAGTCTGCTTGTCCCTCTTCCTTTGCCCTTCCCCGCCCCCCCGACTTGTGCTCGTTCTCTATCTCAAATAAATATATAAAATCTTAAAAAAAAAATAATCACAACAACCCATCATGAATCAGATACTGTTGGCACTGATTTTATGGATGAGGAAACCAAGCCCCAGTCCATCTGCCTCCAAATTAGATATGAAAATAAAATACATTATTTATCTTGTTAAAACCTCTGAATTGGTATGTCCCTGCTCCTAGAAGCCCAAACTGGGAGATACAGCAATATAATACCTCATCTTTTCTACAGCTGATTTTATGTGATCCATGATCCTTTTCCTCTTTCTTTCAAAACTACTTAAAAAAAAAAAAGACAGAAAAAAGCCAGCTCTTGTTAACCTAAGCAGTTTTTGCAAGTCTCCGGTCATGCTGAACTTTCACTTTTTAAATGCTATTTCCAGAGATAACCTGTCTTTTCTCTTTATACTTGCTTTTGTATCCCTTTTACACATGATCTTTTAAAAGCTATAAAATTATTTATATCCTACCCCATTAGGAAATGGATGGCAGGTTACTGCTTAGAGATCTTAGACAATTTCATACTCAAGGAACCCAAAATATGCCTTGCCTGAGCCCTGGCAAGGTCTGACCTGAGCCATCCCAAATATATGGGTGTTAGTGTTATTCTCACAGGTTTTTTTTTTTTTTTTTAAAGGCAGGCTCTGCCAATTTGCTTAGTAATGGGGTCACCTTCTCGAGCCACATAATTAATTTTTTAAAAATACATTTTATTTTTATGATCATTTTGGACTTACAGAAAAACTGAAAAAATAATATAGAGAATTCAGAGAGAGATACATGTTGTATACTGAGTTTCCCCTTCTTAGCATCTTACATTAGTATGGTATAATTTGTTACAACTATTGAACCAGTTGTGATACAATATTACTTACTAAAGCCCAGCTTGTCATTCATTTCATTCAAATGGTTTCATTCATTTTTCCTATTGATTTCCTGTTCTCAATTTCAATGGTTACTGCTCTTAATTTTTATTTTATTTTTTTCCTGCTTGCTTTTGTCTTAAATTGCTCTTTTTTCTCCGGTTTCCTAAAGTGGGAGCTTAGATTATTGACATTAGATCTTTCTTCTCTTCTAACATACACACTTAACATTCTTTGTCTGATTTCTATTTTTTTTTTTTAAGTTATTTATTCTGGAGACAGAGAGAGAAGAGGCAGAGGCAGAGGGGAAAGGGAGAGAGAGAATCCTCTGCTGAGGACAGAACCCTACACAGGGCTTGATCCCAGGATCCTGAGATTATGACATGAGCTGAAATCAAGAGTTGGACGCTTAACCGACTGAGCCATTCAGGTGCCCCTGATGTCTATTTTTAAAAAAATTTATTCAGGTGTGTTCTGTGGGCTGTCTTGGTATATGTTTCATGAAAGCTTGAGGAGAATGTGTATTTTGCTGTTTTGGATGAAGAATTCTGTAACTGTTAATTAGATCCAGTTGATGGATGATGCTGTTCAAATAAACTCCATTCTTACTGATTTTCTGCCTGCTTCAACTATCAATTACTCAGAGAGAGGAGTGTTGAAGTCTCCAACTATAATAGTGGATTTATCTATCTCTCCTTAAAGTTCTATTCATTTTTGTATTTTGACACTGTGGTGAAGTGCATAAATGTTAAAGATTATTTTGTCTTCTTGGAGAGGACCATTATTTTTATGTAATGCCCTTCTTTATCCCTGAAATTTTTCCTTACCCTGAAGAGTCTATTTTGTCTGAAATTTATATAGCTATTCCATCTTTTTAAAAATTAATGGTAGCATGACATACCTTTCTCTATCCCTTTACTTTTAATCTGAGTCTTTTTATTTAAAGTGGGTTTCTTATAGACAACATATAATTGAGTTTTGATTTTTAATCCATTTTGACAATCTTTGTCTTTTAATTCATATATTTAGACCATTCTCATTTAAAATAACTATTGATATATTTGGATTAATATCTACCATGTTTGTAACTGTTTTCTAGTTGTTGCCTTTGTTCTTTCTTTTTCCCCTCATTTTCTGCCTCCTTTGCCTTTAATTGGGTATCTAATATGATTCCATTTTACCTCCTTTCTTAGCATATCTGCTACGCTTCTAATTTTTAGTAGTTGCTCTAGAGTTTGCAATATACATTTTTAACTAATCTAAGTCAACCTTCAGATAGCATTCTATCACACATAGTGCAGATACTTTGTAAACAGAGTATCCTAATTTCTCCTTTTTATAAAAGATTTTATTCTATTTTCACTTATTTCTTCTACAACAGTCTTCCTTTCTTCATGCAGATCTGAGTTTCTACATCTATATCAGCTTCCTTCTCCTTGAAGAACTTCTTAAACATTTCTTGTAGGACATGCCTTCTGGCAATGGATTCCCTCAATTTTTGTTTGTCTGAGAAAGTCTTTATTTCTCTTTCATTTTTAAAGGATAATTGTGTGGGATTTAGAATTCTAGTTTGGTGGGGTTTTTCCTCTCTCTGTTTTTTTTTTAAGATTTAATTTATTTATTTGAGAGAGAGAGAACACAAGCTGGGGGGAGAGGCAGAGGAAGAGGGAGAAGCAGACTCCCTGCCAAGCAGGGAGCCCGATGAGGGGCTCAATCCCAGGACCCTGGGATCATGACCTGAGCAGACACTTAACTGACTGAGCTACCCAAGAACCCCTTCTCTCTATGCTTTAAATATTTCACTTTACTCTCTTCTTGTTTGCATGTTTTCTGATGAAATGTCTACTGTAATTCTTTGTTCTTCCATATGCTTTTTTTTTCATTCAAACTTGTCTCAAGACTTTCTCTTTGTTTTTGGTTTTCTGCAGTTTGAATGTGATATACCTATGTATAGATTTTTTGGTAGTTATGTAGCTGGTATTCTCTGAGCTTCCTACATCTGTGGTTTTATGTCTCATTAATTTTGGAAAATTCTCAGCTATAATTACTTCAAATATTTCTCCTTCTTCACTCTCTTTATTCTCTTTCTGGTATTCTACTTATGTGCAAATTATGCTTTTTGAAATTATTCCACACGTGTTGGATGTTCTGTTCCATTTTCTTCATTCTTCTTTCTTTTTGTATTTCAGTTTGGGAAGTTCCTACTGAAAAATTAAACTCACTGAGTCTTTTCTTTGCTATATCCAGTCTACTAAGAAACTCACCCAAAGCATCCTGCATTTCTGTTATAGAGCTTTGAATTCTAGCATTTGATTTTAATTCTTTCTTAGAGTTCCCATCTTTCTGCTTACAGTTCCCATCTGCTATTGCACATCGTCTACCTTTCCCATTACAGCTCTTGCCATAACAATCATAGTCATTTTAAATTCTGTCTGATCATTCCAAACCTTGTGTCATACATATCTGAGTCTTGTTCTAATGTTTGTGTTGTCTTTTGGGCTTTGCTTCTTTTTTTGTTTTGTTTTGTCTTTTGCATTTTGCCTTTTAGCACGTCTGGAAATTTTTCTGTTGAAGGCCAGACATGATGTGTTAGGTAATAAACCTAAGTTTAAAAGCTTTACAGTATGTTTTTATGTTAATTTGATTAGAAATTGGGCTATGTTAAAGTTTACTGTAACTGTAGGTGCTAATGCCTTCAGATTCCTCTAGTGTCCTTGTTTTGTTTTGTTTTTTTACGATCTATTTATTTATTTATTTGAGAGAGTGTGAGCGAGTTGAGGGGGGAAGGCAGAGGGAGAGGGAGAGAATCTCAAGCGACTCCCCAGGAGCAGGGCTGGATCTCACAACCCTGGGTTAATGACCTGAGCCAAAATCAAGAGTCTACACTTAATAACCGTCTGAATCACCCAGGTGCCCCATGTGTCCTTGTTTTTGTCTCCCCTGTTGACTCTGGAACTCCTTAAGAACTACTCTGCAGTCTTCATCTTGCAGTTTTTTCTATTCTAAGAAAGGAATCAAAAGGAAATGCTAGGAATCGAAGACACTGTGACAGCAGTCCACTTTGATGATACTGGAGGGCTGTTGGTGTGGTGATAAGGTGTGAGGGGAGAGAAACATTCTTTAATCTTTTGATGAAATCCCAGTATTTCTGTGGATCTCTGGGCTTTGATCTTCACAAATGTTTCTTATTTTGCCCTCCTTAAATAAGAAGTCTGGAGGCAGTTGGAGCAACAGAGATGCCCTTCCCCAGTTGAGATGATGCTTTGGGGAAGTTTGTTCCATTGAGTTCTCCTTCATGATGGAGAATGCTTGGGGCCTATTTTACAGTGGCTATGCTTTCTCTCCACCAGAGTCAGAGGGGATCTTTCCTGGCTCTTCCTCATGAGAACCTGATGGGACTCCTGAGATAAAAACATAGGAAAGTGTGGAAGTCCCCTTTAGACTGGGCCCCAGCCATTTTTAATGGACAAGCTAGTTCACATGTTACCAGTCTATACAGCTCCACCCACTTTTGTTCCAGTTGAGCAGGTATGGGCTGTGACTCCAGATTCACTTGCCTCTCCACGTTTAGTGTGGCAGATCGCCCTGTAACTTCAACTCTCGGATGGATCCAAGCCAAGTCATAGGTTTTCAGTTGGTTCAGCTGTTTCCTTCTCACAAGCACAGGAGAGACGACTTCCAAGCTCTTTACATGTTGGAACTGAAGCCAGAAGGTCTCTGGATATTTAATTTTAATTTTTATATGCTAAAGCCAAGAAGAAGATGCTGTGAAGGTGACATAATATTCCCACAGTAATGATTTATTCCCAAGTGTAAGTAGAAATATTTTCAATTCTCTCTAGTACCATATCCAAAAATAAGCATAAACACATCCTATCACAATGCACGGTTTTAGGCCGAGGATTTCATGGTGCCAGTGATTTGTTGATATGACTGTCACATTTGGACTGCCATCACCACCCTGTAGTTTTTTCTTCCTCTCTCTTCTTTCTGCTACATCCAGAGTATCATTTACTGAGGAAGTTCTGATGTATATACTGACAGCTCTTAGAGTCATGAAATACTTTTATGTGTTTTGTTAAGCTTTTTCCTACTGTGATGTAAAACCTTATTGTTACATCTCTTGTTTCATTTTCTGTGAGCTTGGAAACTTAAAACTCTCTATCCCATTGTAAAACAGACCGTGGAATTTCAAGACTTGAAAGAATCAGAACTGATACTGAGATGCAAAATTTACAGAAGCACCAAAAACACCTGGTAATTGAAGTAAACAATATTTTGATGCATTATTTTTTAATGGATGCAAAAAAAATCCATGATGAACAAAATATAAAAAGTTTTAAATAACATCAGGATCAGTATATTTTCTTGTCTAAAGATTGCAAATCCTTCACCTGTGGGGCAAGTGCAGAATCAAATATTTGCTCACAGCATGATTTTTATTTTATTTTATTTATTTGAGAGAGAGAGAAAGTGAGCATGAGTGAGGGGAAGGGCAGAGGCAGAGGGAGAAGCAGACTCCCCACTGAGCAGGGATCCTAACGCAGGGCTCAATCCCAGGACTGAGATCCTGACCCAAGCCGAAGGCAGACACTTAAATGACTGAGTCACCCAGGCACCCCCTCACAGCACAATTGAAACAGGTTACAGATTTTATTTTTTTTAAGGTTTATTTATTTATTTTAGAGAGAGAGAGAGCGTGCAAGCGGAAGGGGCAGGGAGAGTGGAGAGTGTCTTAAGCAGACTCTGTGCTGAGTTCAGAGCCCGACATGGGGCTCATGTCGATCTCATGACCCTGAGATCATGACCTGAGCTGAAACCAGCTTAACCAACTGTGCCACCCAGGTGTCCCAGGTTACAGTTTTTAATAAGATTTAACTCAAGGTTCAGGGGTTACAGAAAGTCATTTCAATGCAATAGACTGTTTTATTTTAGCTATCAGTGGAGAATCACCCTTACTAGATGTTTTGGCCCAACGTGTATGAACATAGAGTATTTTATCCTCCACTGGAGCATCCTTGAGCTTGTCTCCTGACATCAGTGTCCCCTCTTACCAGCAGAAGATCCACACGACAAAACCAGACTCCATCCACTTCCTCCATAAGTATTCCTCTAGATTGGTTTAGATTCCAAGCCAATCTGACACTGAACTATCAGTTTTAATTTCCTCTTTTAGAATACACTTCTTCCTGGGATAATTAATGTGAAACTATCCCTTGCCTGCAGGGCTTTAGATTTGCCATAAGCCTCTGTAGGGAATTACATCAGAACACGAGTACAACATCAGAACATTTCTCCAAATATGATGATTCTGTTTTAACAGCTCTACAAGCAGCAGCTCAACAGCATAGTCTGCGTTGAATTCCATCTGGGCTGTCTACTTCCCTCTTTGTGTGAGATGAAGATGGGGCTTCCAAGGGTTTCCACCAACATCAAATCTTGGCTCTTGATCACTTATGAACAATTTCTCAAATGACAGAAGCAACAAGACACACACATGTCCATAAAAATGAATAGCAAATTATAGGCATGTGCAGTTAAATTCAAACAAAGAAATAGGATACACTGCCTACAGATGCCACCCTGCCTTAATTCTGACCTCCCTTGTCCCTTCTCTTCCTTTAGTTATATTACACAGGCCTTTCTTTCTTTCTTTCTTTTTTTTTAAGATTTTATTTACTTATTTGTCAGAGAGAGAGAGAGCACAAGCAGGGGTAGCGACAGGTGGAGGAAGAAACAGGTTCCCCACTGAGCAGGGAGCCTAACACAGGACTCAATCCCAGGATCCTGGGATCATGACCTGATCTGAAGGTGGACGCTTAACCAACTGAGCCACCCAAGCGTCCCTGAATGTATTTAGTTTCTAGAATACTCCTTTGTTCCTTGATTATTCTTTAATAATTATTCTTTCATTAAGAAATGATTTAACAATTCATCATTTATTCTTTTTTTATGTTTTATTTTTATTTTTTTAGAGAGGGAGTGGGAAGGAGGGGCAGAGGGAGAGAGAGGGAGAGAAGCAGACTCCCTGCTGAGTGTGGAGCCTGACCTAGGGCTCGATCTCACAACCCTGAGATCATAACCTGAGCTGAAATTAAGAGTTGGACGCTTAACCGACTGAGCCAACCAGGCACCCCAATTTATTCTTTATTCTATTTTTCTGTTAATAAATTATTTCCTTTATTAAATTATGTTAATAGTGAAGGGGAGCAGAATATGCCACCCCAAAATATGTCACTTTGTCATATTGATTATTTCAAATTAAAGTTACCTGAGAAATAGCCGGTTCATGAAGGACACTCTGACCCTCCTTTGTCCCCCTGAGAGCAGGAAGTAAATTTCTCATCTGAAAAATACCCTCCCTGTAGCAGGAGGGTAGAAGGCAACCTTATCATCAGAGGTAGACTTTAGGACCAAGAAGTCTGTGTAAGTAAATTTTGTTACTTCACTAATTTACTACTCCAAGCCCAAACCCTGTTGTGTTGACAATTTTTGTCTAAAAGGACATCAACTTCCTGCTTTGGTCACTTCTTTAGCCTCACATTTTTATGGGGCTCTCATATGTATGAAAATTACATTTGGTTTTTTTTTCCTGTTAAGGTGTCTTATGTCAATTTAATGATTGGGCCATCCAAAGAACCTAGAAATGAAGAGGGAAAATGTTTCCTTCCCTATAATATCATATGTCCATGTTTTTAAACTCCTGAATTGGCAAAATAAAAAGTCTGAAACCATGTGTCATCCACCTGGGATTATTGGTTTGTGGGTTTGGTTTCATTGTTTGCTGTGGGCTGAATTATATCCCCCTCCCCAAATTCACATGTTGAAATCCTAGCTCCTAGTTCCTCAAAATAACCATATTTGGAAATGAGGTCTTTAAGTAGGTAATTGAGTTAAAGTGAGGTCATTAAAGTGAACCCTAACAATATGACTGGTGTCCTTTTGAAGAGAAGATTAGGGCACAGACATGCATGCACATGGAATAAAGACCGTGTGAAGTCATAGAGAAGATAGCCATCCATAAGCCAAGGAGAGAGAGTCCTCATAAGAAACCAACCCTGGTGACACCCTGATCTTGGACTTCCAGCCTCCAGAACTATAAGAAAATAAATTTCTGTTGTTTACACCACCCAATCTATGGTATTTTATTAAGGCAGCCCCAGCAAAATAAGGTATTATTGTTGGTATTATTTTTGTAATTTTACCCTTCCATGAATCTCAAAATCTTAGGAATATTGTTTCAATTTATTATGGGGCAGTTTTGTCTTGCAAGAGGGTAAAACATGCTTCTTTTATACCTCCTAGCACAATACGGACATTTAATCAATATTTGTTGAAACCTAGGGATACAGAAGAAATTGCCAGAAAGACCACAGGGAAATTCTAGATCAAGAAAACGCTTCAACACAGTCCCAACAGACAAATTGGCAACTGTCTGACTGTTAATACTAAAGCCAAACTTGAAAAACAAGATTCATTTTGACAGAATTTGCTTTATAAGGACCATTTTTCTTTATAGATTTTATTCTGTGAACAGGGATCATCATTTCCTCTCTTTTTCTTGTTCTCCATTTCACTCTTGTCATTATTACTGCCCCTCTTCTGGGGATTTTTCTCTCCACCTCCTCCACGCCATGAAGTTACTTCAGAGATACTTTCTAGGAACCAATGGTGCGTTCCTAGGAATCCCATTCAAGGTCCACTTGTTAGAGGAGGCAGTTAGTTAGGTTCTAACAGGACACCCTGGGGCCATCAAAGGGGAAGTCATGGCCAGCTACCGGGGAGAGTCAGAGGCCTGTCCTGGCAGCGCTCCCCAAGAAGGTGATCAAGCCAAACGTGCCCAAGATGGCTGCGGGCACCATGACAGGAAACCCCTGACCAAATAAGGAAGGAAAGGCAGGAATCTCTGCTTCCAAGAAATCCCCACCCCAAGTAATGAATATTTCACTGCCTAGTTAACCACTGATAATAGAAGACAGAAATCCAAACCCCAGGGATCACCTCTTGCTCGTGTTGTTTTAGTACCTGTTTTTGAAATACCTATGAGAGCTTTAGATTTCCTCCCATTTCTGCATCTCAGGCCTGAGAGCCTTCAACAGATATCCCTGCCTCCGGCTTCTCCCTGAGCATCATGACTTGACCAACAGAGAACCTCAGCATCCAAAGCTGCAGCTGACAAGGAAGGGCCACACAATCCTGATTTTCTCCAGCAGAATTCCAAATACATGTTCTTCTCCATGCTCCTCATTATTACTGATTCATAGATTTAAAACAGGAAAAGCAATTCTTAGTTGATGTGTTTAGTTCTGACTTTAGCACTAATGGTATCTCACAGTCTTGCCTTGAATTTCCTTCAACTTTGCAAAAATCTTTTTCTTCCCTGGGGGGCATCGAGTATCTTGATACTGAAAATGGAATCTTAAACAGGTTAGGTTTCCTACTTTCGGTGGAAAGAAAACAACCAACCAAAAAAATGAAAAAAAAAAAACCACACACACAAGAGTATCTATTCTTTAAAACAAGGTAAAAATGCGGGCGCCTGGGTGGCTCAGTTGGTTAAGCGACTGCCTTTGGCTCAGGTCATGATCCTGGAGTCCCAGGATCGAGTCCCCCATCGGGCTCCTTGCTCAGCGAGGAGTCTGCTTCTCCCTCTGACCCTCCCCCCCTCATGCTCTCTCTCTCTCTCTCTCTCTCTCATTCTCTCTCTCTCAAATAAATAAATAAAATCTTTAAAAAAAAAAGGTAAGAATGCAACTTATTATTGTCTTAATTGGAAAAATCACCTTCCACATTAAGTGCTACAACAGGAAATGGTATAAAATGAGAATCTCCTTGAAAATCATGGTCCCATCAAGGCGGGTTTCATAACAGAAAACATCTGTGTAACCTCAGCTCGAGCACTTTCCACTTGTGAATATCACAGTATGCTCTGTGGGGAGTGCTAATGAATACATCTGTTTGCCTCCCTGCACAGCTGAATAATATCTGAAAACAGCTCTGTTTTTCCCATTTCAGAAAAAGACCCAGTGAATGCTCGCTGATGAACAGTGTTGAGTTATGTAAGTTCCTTCACCTTGCCTCTTGAACTAACACCGAAGGATTCAGGAGTCCCTCAACACCTGCTGGAACTCAAGGACATATTGTTTACTTTGGAGTTATAAAGTGCCCAGGCAGACATTTTTTATCCCAACTTCTGTTCATTTTCAGACACTGGGAATCATTACTACTCCTATTGATAAACAAGGCTGTCCTTGCTATAGACTTCCTCGGTTATCTGTCCTGACTTCCTACGGGGGAGGGAGACACTACACCAGCCTGTTGCCTGTTGCATTGTAGCCTTAAGGGGTCCATTTACTTCTTTCTAAAGAGCCTAGAAATGGCAGTAAAGGCTGTAATCGGCTACCTCCATGCCTCACGGCCGTTCCAAGCCACCAAAGATTTACCTTCTATGTCACCGCAAAGAGAAGCAGTTTCAGCAGTTTCCAAACTCATCACAGATTTGTTTGTTGCTTGCTGACTCAGGTAAGATCAGACAAATGCATTCACTCAGCCGCTCTGATTCCAAGAACTGAATTCTGATGTTTTGCCCTGTTCCCCATCCTCATTTTCGCAGCAGCCCCCAAAATAGATGCTTCCTCTTGATTCAGCCCCATTATTAGATTTGTATTCTCCCTTCTCTACTGCTTTTACACCAGATGTTTGAGATACCTTCGCTATAGTGACATCAACTGGAAATAGTTGGAACTGGAATCTCAAAGGATCACAGAAACCCCCAAGTTCATATTTTTCAACATTATTTAGAACTACTACTCAAATAATCCCCATTTAAGTACCACAAAAATAATCCCAGCTGGATTTGAAAAAAGGACCTTTCAAATGCCAATATAAATAATAAAAATATTTTTTTATTATTATAAAAATGACCACGAGAACTAACTAGTCCATATTTTTTGGCTCATACTTTGGAAAACAGACTAGCAACAATGAGATGAGAGATTCTTAAGCTGACCCTCTTTTTTTTTTTTTTTAAAGATTTTATTTAGGGGCGCCTGGGTGGCTCAGTCGTTAAGCGTCTGCCTTCAGCTCAGGTCATGATTCCAGGGTCCTGGGATCGAGTCCCACATCGGGCTCTCTGCTTGGCGGGAAGCCTGCTTCTCCCTCTCCCACTCCCCCTGCTTGTGTTCCCTCTCTCGCTGTCTCTCTCTCTGTCAAATAAATAAATAAAATATTTAAAAAAAAAAAAAAAAGATTTTATTTATTTGTCAGAGAGAGAGAACACAAGCAGGGGGAGCGGCAGGCAAGTCCCCTTCTGAGCAAGGAGCCCGATGCAGGACTCGATCCCAGGACCCTGGGATCATGACCTGAGCTGAAGGCAGATGCTTAACTGACAGAGCCGTCCAGTCATCCCTGACCCTCACATTTTTAAAAAGTAGACTTCTAAATAAATGAATCACACAAATTAGCAGGCAATTAATACTTTTGGGTAACTTTAGTGGAAGAGCCACTTCTGGCAAATACATATTTTGAAATTGGTTTATATGTAAGGTATCAAAAATGCAAGAGAGCTACAAATATGCATGAATCTTGGATGTTCTCTGTCTTCTGGGAATTTACGACACAACTAGAGAAAGCCGTTTACAACACAACTGGAGAAAACCCAAAAAATATAGGGTGCGTCAAGTGCCATAAAAGAAGAAAATCAGTTAGTTGGAACTTGAAGACTAAGTTTGGTTTTTTTTAATCATGCAACTAAGCAATGCTCTATTATGTTTAATTCCCATAGGTAATCTTAAGCTTCGTCCTGGAACGAGGCGTGCTTTCGAAGCTTTGTTTTCCGGGACCAAGGCAGTCTTGAGTTGCTAGTCTTCTGAGAACTCTCCTCTGCGTCTCATGAGTTACACGAATTCCACCTCTATGGCTCGTGGAAGCACCACTCTCCCTTGGCCCTACATGAGCTCTGAAGATTGTTCTCTGTGCTCCTGTCAGGTGGCTCTGTCCTCAGCCATGGGGAGTCCCCCACACAGGACACCAGTGCTCAGCTGAAGAGCCCTGGGGCTCCCTGCAGGTCTCCCACGCTCTGTCTCAGGGCAGCCCTGTTCTCTCTGGGAGGGTGCTCTGTCTCAGCTTCCCAGTCATGTCCCTCTGGGTTCCCATGCCCCACCCTGAGCTGTGGGCCTGACTCTCAGCCCGAGCAGTAAACTGGGCAATCCTCCAGCTTACCTCCTTTGTTTCCTCCTCTTGGGATCTGGGTCCTATGGGGCACCTGGGTGGCTCAGTTGGTGAAGGTCTGCATTGGGCTCCCTGCTCAGCGGGAGTCGGCTTCTCCCTCTCCCTCTGCTGCTTCCCCTGCTTGCGTGCTCTCTCTCTCTTCTCTCTCTCTGTCAAATAAATAAATACATACATACATACATCAAATCTTAAAGAAAAAAAAAAGAATTCTGGTCCTGTGCGGCCTCATGTCCAAATCTGAAAAATGTTTCACATTTTTTCTTCCCTTGCTTTTACATTTGTTTAAGGAGGGATGATAAATCCAGTCCCTGTGTCTTAGTTCATTCAGGCAGCTATAAGAACGTACCACAGACTGGGTGGCTTATAAACAACAGAAATTTATTCTCAAAGTTCTGGAGGCTGGAAGTCCGAGACCAGAGTGCCAGCATGGTTGGGAGAGGGCCCTCTTCCATGTGTCTTCACCTGATGGAAGGGGCCAGCGAGCTCTCTCAGCCCCAATACAGGCATTAATCTCACTCATGAGGGCTCCTCCCTCATGACCTACTCAACTTGCACCTCCTAATCCCATCACCTTGGGTAGTAGGATTTCAACACACAAATTTGGGGAGGACACAAACATTCAGACCATAGTACCTCTGACTCCATCTTGACCGTGTTTGGAAGTGTGACTGAAGTAATATATTTTTATTGTAGAAAATTTGGAATATACACATCTGTAAAAATCATAATTCTATCACCTTGAGATAACGAATGTTTATATTTTAATGAATTCCTTCTTCAAAAGTCATCCCCAGATATACTGAAATGTATACACACACACAAACACACAATGTCAGCTGGGAGGCTCTCCACTCCTAAGATTTAGGTATGTTTCTTGGTTGCCTCCAAATCTACCTATTCAGTGCACTTGTACTTGAGGCAGAGACTGCAGGTGCATGCAGGGGATGGTGAGGGCTTTATCCTATAGCAATGCCAGCATCTTAGAATTGCATATTGGGTATTCAACTTGCTACAAGATTCTGCAACTCAGCCTTCACAGACACCATGCTCAGCTTTCCTCTCTCTCTTATTTGCTGGGCCAACAACAACAGAATTTTATCTGCTTATACGGAACACTTCCACTGTCCTCAAAACCCACCTTCAGGCTCCATTCTAGACTTTCTTTCAAGTGCCCAAAGTCATGAAGATTCTGAAGAGAGTAAAAAGAAGTGGAAGGAAAAGGAAGGATAAAAAGAAAAAACTTGTCAATCAAAGGGAACAGAGGGAAGAAATAGAGCCCCTAACCACGCTACACCCCAAAAGGAGACACTGAAGTGATCTGGCTATCAGCTTTTGGGGAAAGGAGAAAATATAGGAAGATTTACTCTAGGAAACCAGTATCGTGTATCTGGAGTAAAGATTTCCAAAGCACAATACTAGAAATCCTTCAGATTTCTAGGATGATATTTAATAAGCTGAGATAATCATGGACTTTCAGAAGGAGTACAGCCAGCTTCCATGGTGTATCTGATTTACTCTGAATAGGTCCCACAGGGTGATACAAGTTCAACTATTTCTCATCTGAGAGAGAACACTCAGGATCATTCTGTTTCAAATATATTGCCAATGACTTGAAAACCGAAGAGCCAAAGGGCATTCCGATATCTTCACAGAAGACGTGAAAATGTAGAAAATAAGCTTACTTGGCTTATCTTTGCAAAGATACTTGGCATTATTTATTTCTCAACAGGGATGAGATGAGCTAATTTTTACACAAGAAGGAAACAGGAGGGAATTTTTTTCCCCAGCAGTATGAAAGTTTATCAAATACGTATCATGAAATATTTCAGCCCTAAATCCCCACAGCTGAAAGGTTTCACCTCTGAAATCTTTCTGACTTCCTGTTTGCTAAATTCTTCTGAAGCTTATGGCTCTTAGAGTTCATTGCTTTGCTTCGGTACTGAGAATTTGACAAGAACTTGTCATTAGGATTCTGCTTAACAGCTGCTTTTTTTCCAGCTTGTGGAACAAGAAAGGTTAAGATGAATTTTGAATCCACGAATAATATCTTAGCAGAAGGATAATCCTGCCATTTCTAGAACTCCGTGCCTTTTAAAAGTCTTGACTTAAAAAATAGATTACCACAGATTGTCTAATCCCCTTCAAACCTAAACCAGTGATATCAGTCAAGATGTTTTCATAAGGAGATATGGGATCAATCAATACAACAACCTAAAATTTTTGTTTAGGAGAAAATATTTGAATGCAGAATAGTTTCTACAAAATTACTTCTAAGGTTGATTTTAAAAGGTATATAAAAGCCAAATATATTAAAGAAAAAGAATTAAGCATTGAAGTGGCGAAATGCTGTTTTCCTGTGATTACTGTTATCCAAATATGAATCCCTTCATTGAGCATGGTCCACACCTTAACATGCTTCTAAAAAAAAGAAAGAGAGATAAAGAAAGAAAGAAAGAAAGAAAGAAAGAAAGAAAGAAAGAAAGAAAGAAAGAAAGAAAGAAA